>NW_005842517.1:979584-1028025 GCF_000455745.1 Alligator sinensis | reverse complement strand
GCCAATTAGCAGCACTGTGAATGCATGCATGTGCAGTGCATGCAGTTTGCAGTGCTGCAAATTGCATGTGCACGCTCGTCTGGACATGTCCTAGGTATTTAAGTCTGTAGGGCCAGATGAGATTCATCCACGAGTACCCAAAAATTGGCTGAAGTAATTGCAGAGCCACTGGTTATTCTCTTTGAGAACTTGTGGAGGCCACAAGAGTTCCTGGACAACTGGAAAAGGGCAAATATAGTGGCCACACTTAAGGAAGAAAAAGAATCTGTAGTATGACAGACCCATCAGTCTGACTTCAATACTTGGAAAGATTATGGAGCATGTCATCAAGGAATCTAGTTCTAGACACCTACAGGAGAAGAAAGAGATCAGGAACAGCCGACATGGATTTCTCTACAGCAAGTCATGTTTGACCAACCTGATTTTCTTCTATGACAATGTGATGAGCTCTGTGGCTAGAGAAAGAGCATTGAATGTGATATCTCTCTACTTTAGCAAGGCTTTCAACACTTTCTCCCACACTATTCTCATTAGTAAACTGAGGAAATATGGTCTAGGGAGAACCTGCTGGAAAATGGAGGGATAACTGGTTGTATTATCATGTTCAGAGAGTAGTTATCAATAGCTTGATGTCTAATTAAGAGGACATACCGAGTAAGGTTCTCTAGGGGTCTGTCCTGGGCTCAGGTTAATATCTTCATTAATGACTAATGATTGAGTGCACAATTAGTACATTTGCACATGACAAATTGGATGAAATTGCAGGCACCTTTGATCAGGATTCAGAATGATGTTGATACATTTCAGACCTTTTTTGTTTTTTATTAAAAAAAATGTGACAAGAACAGGTGCAAAGTCCCAGGCATAGGAGGGAACAATCAAATGTATGAATACAAATTGGGGGAATAATTGACTAGGTTGCAGTACTATAATAAAGTATCTGGGAATTAGTGGACAACAAGCTGAATGAGTTGCAAAATAAATAAAATAGTGAAATAGCGTACTGGGTTGTTTTAATTTAAGAAGAGTGTTACCTGCAAGTCACGGGAAATGATTCTTTCACTTTATTCAGCAATAATAAGGGTTCTCCTGGGGTTCTGTTTCCAGTTTTGGCACCAGTTTTGATCAGATATCTAGGAGACTGCTTATGAGAAAAGGTTGGAAGAACTGGGACTAGTCTAGGAAGGAGAAGACAGAGAGGATTTGATAGCAGCCTTCAGATACTTGGATGGTTGTTACATAGAGAGCAGCGATAGACTTCTCTGTGACTGCATGGGACAAATCAAAAAGTAACTGCATTAAATTGTAGCAGAGAAGTTAGGCTGGATGGTTAAGTACTAGAACAAGCTGCCTAGAGAGGTTGTGGAAACTCCATCCTTGGATGTTTTTAAGAGCAGGTTAGGTGGGGATAATCTTGGAATGATTCTGCCTTGAGCAATATGACCTCCTGAAGTCCCTTCTAGTCCTATTTTTCTATTACTCTAATAATAGCAGCTTTTAGAATAACACACACACCACTAGGAAGTGAATTTTGTTCTTTTTTTTTAAATTAAGTATAATACAGGTTTATTCTGGGAAAGAAAATAAGTAACAGCTATCCTAAACTTTCAGACAGTTCTTTTAAATCAGCTAATGGGAATTCAACTAGAATCTCAGTACATAAGACTTCCATGGCTAGTCCTGGTGCTGCTTTGTTCTTTTAAATGACTGATTCCTATTTGTTGTATCACTAGCATTGATAAAAATAAGCTGTCTAAAATAGCTACAGATAAATTTCAACCTAAAGAGTGACTCACTTGTTTGCCCAATCCAATGACATTTTAATTTAAAATGTTTACAGCTACATGCTTTGCTGGAAAACTGTTCAATATTTAACAATGATGTCCTCAAAGTTGGAAGTCTTATTGATAGTAATGTGTACTGCATACAAGAGTGTCTTCAGCTTGTTAAATGGAGGTGGATCAGCTCTCGGCTTTCTTATAGATTTTGGAAGAAACAGACAAGACCTGCTGACTTGAGCAGACCTGCTGATTTGAGTACTTCCTTACTATTTTCCTTGTCAGTATAGCTCTGTAAGAACTACCTTGGTGGGGTATGTCCTGCAGAGCACTTTTCCAAACCTCTTCCTATCTATCTCAGAAGGGAAGGAGTGATATACTCAAATGGAGTAATTCCTCGCACAAGTTAAAAGAAAATAGTCAATTTGCTATAACAGGAAGCATAGTATTTTCATCTAGGAAGTCATCTCAGGTGTTCACTCAGGCTGAGAGTTTAGAGAAAGGAAGAAAGCCAGAAAAACACCCTTTGTGTCAGCAGTCTGAGTGTACTCAGTTGAGTTTCCTTGGCTCATCAGCGCCCCAAAGTATATCTTTTCTATGTGCTATTCCGCAGGGTTTGCAAGACAGTATTTACCAGTAATAAGAGCAGCAAAGCTAAATGGGGAAGAGTCCATAAAAGTCAAGTTGCACTGAGAAAGGGGGTGACCCAAATAGGTTAGATCGTGCAGACTCAGACCCAGAGGTCACGAGGACCAGGGTAGTCATAACAGGCTATATGCCTAACCCAATAATTTCTGCTTTCAGTCTTGAGTTCTCATGCTCCTGGGCATGGTTGAAGTCTAATTTCTTTGGCATGATTTTTTCCTTGACCAGTAGGATGTGGAAATAACTACCCTGGAGTCTGTTTCTGTGTTTGGATGATGCACTTGTATTATGCGTTTTCTTGCCAAGTTAAAACCTACTAACATATAACCTTCTCAATGAAAAGAAAAAAGGGAGGTTGAAAAATGTTTTGGAGGCATTGGTTTTTAACTTGCAGTCTGTGCACCATTGGAAGGTGATCCAGAAGGAACTGATTGCAAGGAGTTTATTAGTTAATGCCACTTGTGAAAAAGGAGTTTGTATTGCTCTTAGTAGCAGAGATTCTCTTTGAAGGGAATGTGTTGCTCATTAGAAAAGAAAAAGTCACATTTATATCTTGCTCTACATTGTTATAGTTTCACATACAGTGTTAATACAAGCCAAGGAACATGCAGGTCCTAGAGGACAGAAGGCCTAAATGGAAAGGTTACACCATTTCCCTAGCACCACCATTTTAGAGCATTTTGAGTTTTTAGGAGTGTGCAAGGGAAAGCTGCTTTCCCAAACTACTGCTTATGCAGCCAAGAATCTGGACTGACTGACCTTGGCAACTTCATGGTAACCATTTTTACATAAGGATGAGTTTCTGAATAGTTTTCCACTACATTAGGCACAAGCTTACTTTTCAACAGCAATACTGGTTTTCAGTTTATTTCCACACCCCAAGAACATATACAATTGACAGTACTGTCTGCCAGTGTAGGACTGACAAATATATGTTATGTAGTATCACAGAGAAGCTTTAGATATGGATTTAGAAACATGCAGCAGCATTTTCCAGTGTTTTGGCACTAAAATTGCTTTCCACATCTTGTCATGGTACAAGGGAGAGAACACCCTTTTTACTACAACAATAACAGCTTTATTTTATAAGGCCCTTGCACTTCAATATAACAAGTCATCTTCCATAGGAAATAAATGGGTCTTCAGGCTAGTGCTTTGTTTTGCCATAAGGAAATCTGACTGCATTCTCATTTGTTTTTCTCCTGACTTGGATAAAAAGAAAGGAGGATTATGCTCTACCTACTCCTTTGGCTAAGTAAAGGATGTTAATGACTGACTCTAAAAGGAGGCCTGTGGCTGGAAGTAGGTGCACCATGCCCAAGGTCTTGGGGTTAGTTGTTTAGGTTAAGTGGGGAACAATTAATGGATCCTTAGGGCTTTGTCTGGATGGAAGTGAGCAGAGGTGGCTTCAAGATTAACTGAGATGTGATCATCATCATGTTTTATTTGATGTAACTAAAGGAAATGTAGATCCACAGTTTCATTATCTATTAGCTAAGTAATAGCACTCTTTGGAATTTATGTCAAGATTAACAGATTTCTAGGTTACTGGAAATAAAACTCAATGTCGTCATGCACACAAATGTAGCCTCAAGGTAACATATAAATTCTGAATAATAGTGAGTGCTCAATCCAGTGCTGGAAAAGCAGGGCTAATAAACATTGTAAGAGAACAGAAATCAACCTTAACACAATCCCTCAAGTGCTGGAGGATTCACTGACAGTGTCAGATATCAAGCAGTCTGGAATAATCTAAATGTATTAAAGTGATTTAAAATATTGATAGGACTATGAACTAAAAACCTGTTGTTAGGAACAGGGAGACTGGACATTCTGATTCAAGCCCACACAGCCTGATGAGCCACCAGCCATTTTAAAAGTTTGATCAAGAAGCAGCAAGTTGAAAGCACTTCGTATAGATTTGAGATTTTTTTTAAAGGACTGGGGGCCAGATCTAATTAAAAAGGATTTTATATTAAAGCAGGATTTCAGTAGGATTTAGGTGCCTAAATCCAAGAGTGCTTTGACCAGGTGACTGTCATTCTTTTCTCACTACCCGCAACAGAATACTGTCTGTTACTGTGCTATGGTACAACTTCAGCAGTGCACGGCCAACACTTATTTAGGACACTCACCTAAGAGTAGGGTGATCTGGGTCTTTGCATTCTAACTGTTACTATGCCTATGTAAGATGCATAAACACTCCTAGGAACAGGAACTCAGATGTTCTCACCTCCCAGTCCTAGTCCTGTCCTAGTCAAGGAGCTACAGAGTCAACTTCGCTCTTGCACACTGTCTCTAACCCAATTAGTTTTGTATTCTTTTCTGCATAGTGGCACAGTTTTAACAGGAAGGGATGAGAATGCCACCACACACACACATGTCAAAATGACCTTTACCCTACGTATTAAGGTACTCTCCTGAAAGGTAGGAATTGCAAGTTGGAATCCCCCAGGTTCAGGAGGAAGCTGAACCTAGGTTTCCTGTATTCTGAACAAGTACTCTTGTGGCTAGAGCACTGTGGGTGTGTCTACACGTTCATTAATGCATCGTACTTACTGCGCATTAAATTTAGTAGTTAGATAAGCAAGTACTAAATCAATGTGCTATAACTTGTGCTACTGTGCAGTAGCATTAGTGCATGGGTTTTCTCAGACTTTAACTGCATAGCAGCCTAATACTACTGTGCAGTAGTGTATTACCATGGTTTTTTGCCCAGCACACTACTGAGCAGTGTTATCAGGCTACTGCACAGCTGGCATCTTGTGTAGACACACCCCATCTGACAGAAAGTGGCAAGTCCTCCCTTGGCTATGTTTTAAGGGAAAAAACCCTTATTGGTTTTTGAGAGAATTGTTTTAAGTGCCTACTGTCAGAACACAGTAGTTAAAGTGCCTCGGCACAGTGGAATTTCTAGCACAATGAAGTTTTTCGGCACAGTAAGATTTTGTACGACGGAATTTCTCGGTACGGTGGAGAACCCTGGTGCAGAAAAGTTCCCGCCATTCGTATGCAAATACACACACTATTATTGGCTGGTTTTAAATTATTCCTACATGGCGACTAGCAATTGGCTCGTTAGCCGTATAAAAGTTAGAGCAGTTTCCACCCAAGTTGGAGAACTCCGCGCCCATCTCGGAGTGAACTTGGCGGACTGATCACCCACCAACGACTCCCCGTCACCGACCGTCCCGACGTACCCCGTGCCCTGCATGCTCGTTGAAATCGTTAGAAAGATATCTCGTCGTGTTAGAGCTCTTCGGTGAAACCGTAACTGAAGTTTGAAATTAATTTTCTTCCTACACTGTATACCTCGACAGTGTAAGTAAAGCAATCTCTTTGTTTAACTGATACGCTTCCGTGCCTAATTCCGCTCCATCGGTCAAAAGTACCCGCCTGCCGGTTCAGGGCTACTGGCCACAGCCCGGCCTACCACTCGACCGCCTTTCAGGAGAGGGTTTTGAGCCATGGATCCCAAATGCGTGATGATGCTTCCTTGTAGCATTATGTAAAACACTTGAACTGGAGGTGGGCAAAGGGAACATACCCCAGCATTCCCTCTTGGCCTTTTCTAGGCAGCTGCTTGCCAACTTCAGATGCCTACCGATTCAGTGGACTGGCTGTTCCGAATCCCATTTGGAAATGGCTCTCCCCATGTTTTGTCTAAGGAAACTAGGCATGTATGCAAGGGCTCTGGTACTGGAATATCTACATTTAGATGTCCCTCTTCCTAATCACAAGGATCTCAAATTTAAAATTAGATTCCCATCAATTTAAATAGGTTTTGGATCAGATCTTAGGAAGAAGAGCAAGTAGAATGCCAGAAAACACTAATAACGTCTATAATGACTGTTGGGAAAATGAGGTTAAGGTTTTCCAATACAGGCAAACCAGGAAAAAGAGCAAAAAAGAGAGCTTGAAGGTGGTTTGTTAAATTTTTTCTTGGTCAGGAAAATATGGTATTATAGTCCTTTTAAAGAGTTGTCCACATTTTTCATCAGATCCTGGTGGGAAGCAAAAAACTCATGCTACACATAGCAAACAATCTGTGATTGAAAACAGGTTTTTAGGATTTCTGCAGCCAGACAACTAGCAAATTCCATGATTAAGGCCGGATAATGGCCCATGTGCTGACTGTAATAAAAGCAGCACTCCCAGAAACAGCCCTCTGTGCACAGCAGCATTTTATTTAGGATGAGAGTGTTCTTGATCCAGATAGGCTCTTTGAGCCAGAGCATGTTGATCATATTGCAGATCTACAATATAGTGCTAGCTGTCAGGATATTAAATGTTTCATAATGATACTCCTGCTTAATGCCACTTGGATACTTTAGTTTTTATATAACTCCTAAAGAGGGGGTTGTAAACACTAGTTTCCATATTTGTGCTGCTTGACCAGAGGAACCTGCTGCCTTTATTGGAGTCAGGATTTCACCTGAAGTTTTGATACTCATCAATAGGTTTGTAATAAAGGCACTGGGCTAGAACGTAGGGGCTCTGACTCTGTCACAGATCTCCTGTGTTTGGCCTTAGGCAAGTCACTTCATTGATAGGTGTCTCAACCACCTGTCTGGAAAATGGAAATAATAATAATACTTCCTCATCTCAGAGGCATGTTGGGAGGATAAATAATAAGAAATGCTACAGGGAGAGATTACTTGGTGTAATAAAAATTATACTTCTGAAATTACTCTACATGACAGAGCAAGCAAGCTGCCAGCATAACATTCCACGTTGGGATCTGCATTGGCAGAATAACTATCAAAAAGGGTTACAAAGCAGATAGGCTGTTATTTATCAGCAAAATGTTGTGCAACAGCAAGAGACAGAAGTTGTTTCTATTTATAATACCTATCACTATAGTATCAAAGTGTTATGAAAGCAATGACCACAGTATAGCTATAGAGAATACAGCACAATGGATCACAATGTAGTCACTAGAGGCTTGCATTCTTCTAGCAGTCTGTTAGGTAGAAGTTTCTGGTTAGTATTTGTGATAAGGAGGCAAACCATCTCCTCCACCCACATAAAGTGCCCTCCACAAGGAGCCCAGTTCCAGCCCCACACCCTGTTCTTGCACTCGGCGTCTCAGGCGCTGTTACAGAACGCTATGCCTCCCGCCAGCTCAAGAGTCCTCCATACCAGCACTTCCCATACCAGCATAGCAGCATAGATTAATTGTTGATTCTTGTCCAGGCCTCCTCTTAGATTTTCAGGGCATCTGCGGGCCTTATTTATGGTCTTTGTCCAGAGCCCTCCAGGCTCACTAGCACCCAGACTCACCTCCCCAGACAGGTGAGGAGTTGGGCTCCTCACTTGTTCCTTTGGTTTGTCTTCCTTATTCTTCAGTGCCTACTGTCTGCTTCATGACTTCTTATTTCTAAGCAAGATTTTCTTCTATTTCTCATGC
Source organism: Alligator sinensis (assembly GCF_000455745.1). Taxonomy (NCBI): domain Eukaryota; kingdom Metazoa; phylum Chordata; order Crocodylia; family Alligatoridae; genus Alligator; species Alligator sinensis. Next base: position 1,020,192 of record NW_005842517.1, on the reverse strand, counting down.
CTGCCACAGGGCTTGTATGTAGCCTTCTCTTTTAGGGTGGGGCTACCCTCAAAGGCAGAACCTCCTCTGTAAGGTCTTAAAATCTCCTTTTTCCTGCAGTATTCCAAGAAGGAAGACCTCATGTTCCTTCTTGCTGGCAAAAACACTGAATTACATTTAGTGCTGAATTTCATCTAGGGCAACTCTATTGTGTTGGAGTCACTGGAGTTAATGTACAGCTGCTCTCCAGGGCTCGCTGAAATCAACAGGAGTTAGGTGCATAATTACCTTTAGGATCTAGAGCAAAGAGCTCCTCTTCTCTCTCCTCCTTCCTCTTTAAACAAAGCTTTTGTAGATAATTATCCAAGCAGGGTATTTTGTTTTTGTTTTTCTTCCTCCTCCTCCTCTTTAGATTTAAACTGCAGCACCTAAATAGCTGTCTCTGTAAAAACACCTGTTACATTTGGGGAGGCAGCTTCACCTACACTGGTAACACTCCATGGTCAATACACCCATTTTGAAGCATAGGGCCTCTGAGATGAACAAGGGGTATCTTTCTCATGAAGCTACAGAAGTAGGCAGAATATAACTTTGATTTAGGTTACAGGACACTGAAACTTCTGTGCAGAAAATATAACTTTGATTTAGGTTACAGGACACTGAGGCTTCTGTGCAGAACCCTGCCATAGGAATGGATCCGGTTACACTGCAAACTTTGTTATTTAAATGCTCAGTTGGGAAACTATAAAAACACATTTTCAAATTTGATCTCCAAAGGCCTGGAACAGGAGTTTGAAAATATTTTATTTTTATTGGTTCCAGACTGACTATGTGATAAGAAAAACAAACAGCTCAACTGAGGCCGAGGAAATGGCTGAAAAATACTTTCTATGTCATTCAGACTCTCTTTGAGTTAGTGTAGCACATCAGCAGTGTTTGGTCCTGTCTAATTATAAATGTAACAAGTATTGGCTTTTTGCCACTTCCTTTAAGTTAGTCACAGTTTAGCTGTCAGAGAAATTTTCTTTATATTGAGCATAATTTCTGCTTCAAAATTTCACCCCATTAATTGGACTCAATTGCCCCCCCCCACTTTTTTACACAAACTACTTGCTAATATTTATCCTTGGTCTTTGTTTAGAACATTGGATTGGGCTTCAGTTCAGCAAAACACTTAAGCTATGCTAAGCATTTAGGAGCATAGGACTGGAAGGGACCTCCCAGGCTCTTGAGTGCAGACCACTGTGATTGCAGCCAACTATGAAATAACCATTTGCCCAAAAGCTTGTTAACTGTCACATTGTAAAAACACCCCTTTTTCCTCAGTGTACGCATACCCTTAGTGTTTGTGATCGTGTTTCCCTCTTGGACTGGATGCAATGATGGTAGCAACCCCTTTTCTCCTCTACTTCAAGTGGCAGGCCTGTGGTTTAGTTATTGACGGTCCCACTTCCTGATGACATCTGCAATGTCTGTATGTGTGTGTCCTTGGTTTATGTGTACATGCTAAATATGTTTAGTAATGGTTTCTAAATCCCACGCTTGATTGTCACATAGCCTAGTTGTTCATATATAAACATGCCACTTAGGCCACTAATTGCATTCTTTCCCAGATAGAAGCCTGGCCATGTGCTAGATGCAATCCAGATTGCACTAATAGAAAATATTACTTTTGAAATTTATTGATTTTCGTATTAGAAGCAATTTGAGAGGACAAATCTTTGAGCATTTTTAAGTCTCCACTAGTGTCTTCATCTGATAGTGTTTCCCTACCTTTAGTTTTTGAGCAAAGCTGCTTCCTGAAAACACCAAACAATGGGAAAAACAGAGGAAAACGATGGAGAAAAAGCACTAGTATTCTTAGCTTCCACTCCACAGGGCATCTTGAGTGCTCATCTGGATTTTCTTTTCTTTCAGAATCCTCATTCTGGGTGTATAATATCATGTAGCAGATTTCTGTGATGCCCAGAAGTCAAAATCTTTGCTTGCTTATTAGGGGTCAGATTTTTCCACACACATCAATGAGGAGCCTGGCTTTCCAGCCTTCATATGTCCCTTTTAGTTCAGCCCCTCAGGGTAAGTCTCACTGCAAGTGAGTGCCATGTAGAGATACTGATCTAGCTCTGTGCATGCTAACTCCGCTGCACAGCTAATTTGTTCAGACACTGCTGTATAAATGCTGCTATACCACTTCTGGTTCATAAATGGTGGACACAGAACTCGATTGGCTACCCATGGTACTCAGTGTGGATCTGATATATGGGGAATTCTTATAGCAGCAGAGGCTTGGCACAACTCCATGTGCCCCTGCACACTGCTGTGCCAGATGCTCCTCTATGCAAAGAAATGAACACATCCCATGCAGCCTCAGGCATCCTCTCCCTTTTCTTAGTAGACTATTGCTCTACAGTTTTCATCTAAAATCTGAACCTTTAAAAGGAGCATTGTGCTCGCATCATAGCCCCCACTTGCACATGTCATATAACTAGCATAGTTTAACATTGTTAGAGCTCTCTGCTCAGGAAACATTTGGAACTAGAACATCAGGGGCAGGAGTGAGGTGGGCAGAGCAGATGGGAAAACCTGAAGCGGTGTCTTGTCTGACCCATATTCCTACACTCTAGGCCAGCGTTTCTCAACCCATGGGTTGAGACCCACAAGTGGGTTGCAACAATATATGAAAAGGTTGTGAACAATCATGGAAAAATGTGGAAAATCATAGATTTTCTCTTTTAAAGGAAACCGCAGGTTCCCCTTGTAGGCTGGCAGAGTTCCAGCCTCCAAGGGGCTGCTTGGGGCTGGGGAAAGCAGGACGGTGATAAGGCAGGGGGTCCCACATGCATGTGTGCTCACGCATGTGCACATGGTGCTCAGGCAACAAAAAGAGCAGCTGCCACAGCTCCCCACAGGTAAGTCTATGGGGTGGGAGAGGGGAGGGGGCACAGACGATGCATTGAGGGGCATGTGCCTGCCTAGATTTGTGCACCCAGAGCAGGCATGGGGCTACTGCCTGGCTGGACTAGCACAGGCAGGAGCCACCTCTGCGGCCCAGCAGGCAGGACCTGGTGCAGGATGGCAAAACTTGTTGCTGCCACCACTGAGACCCCCACTCCAGCTGTGCTGACAGCTGCATGAAGAGTAATGGATGTGGGGTTGGGGGGGCCTGCACTGCCCTTACATCCTCCTGCCACTACCCTGGAGGGAAGGTGGGGTGGTGGGCAGTGAGTGGCCTGAGGGGAGTGGTGGCAGCTAGGACATGGTGGCAGGGTAGAGCTGTGGCCCAGCATGCAAGCAGCTGGTGGTGGGAGGAGATGAGGGCAGCTGGTGCCAGGGTCCTGGCAGGGGCAGCAGAGAGTCTCGATGCCAGACTATGGCTCCCATCCACTGGACCATAGAGGCAGCTCCTGCCCATGCTGCAGCTCTGTGCCTGCTGTGGGCACACACTACTCCCTGCCCCACACTCCCTGGGGGCAGGCCAGGAGTGAGGATCACCAGCAGGGCTGGGGGGTGGGGGGACTGTGGGTCAAGACTGAGGGGCACTGGCAGGGCTGGGGGGCTGTGAGTCAGGAGTGAGGGGCACTGGCAACTTGCACTGTGCAACCTGAACAACGATGTCACTTGGGAGTAATGGAGGGCCACGTGTTGATATTGCTGATAATGTTTTCCTGTTGATGTTGATTTCTGTCTTTAAAATGAACACTGCTGAGTTGCTTTACCTTGTGTGTAATATGTTTTGGGGCCAAAATACTTGTGCGTTTTCTCCTTAAACTATTTACTGGGTGGGGACCAGCCAATGATGTTTCCAAATGGGTCCTGGTACAAAAAAGGGTGAGAACCACTGCTCTAGACAGCACTCTCCATCCACCTCTGCATTTTCATGAGCGCAAAGTTCACGCCTATATTTTTAGTAAAAGAAAAGTGGGGTGGGGGATAAAGACGGCTGTACTCTGACTGAGAAGATAAAAACACCCCGCCGCACCGTGTTCAAATGTTTGCGTGGGGATCCCTGCATACCAGCAGGAGTCACTCTAGGCCTCCTAATGGAAATTGAGGAAATGAACCGCTTTCAAAATCATCTAAGGTCAAAGTCAATCACCGAATTGGAGGTTAAGAAGCGATTTCATAGATTTCATAGACATTACATACTTGAAAGAAGAACAGCACAAAGCCAGTACTAGCTAGTAAGTTTTGCAGCATCCTTGACCACGTATGAAATCGTTGCCTGTCTGCTGCTTTTCCCCTTGGTTTCAATGAGCTTGATGACAGCTGAAGGGCTGAAGTTGCCTCCGACTTCCCAAGCGGCTTCCCCCCGACCCGACCCTACCCGACCCCCGCCGCAGCACGAGCTTTTGGAGGCGGCAGCATTGCTCAGTCCTAGGTGTGGGCTCTCTCTCTCTCGCTCTCTCCCGGCCCGGGGCGCTCCGCGCGGAGCCGAGCACAGCGCTGCGGGCAGCCCCCGGCCCGGGCGCACCGAGACGAGCACCGGGGGCGGCGGGGAAGCGGCTCCGGGAGGGGAAGGCATGTGCGAGCGGGCGAGGAGCTCAGGAAGTGACAAGCCCGATTTCCTCTGGGCGGAGCGCTGCGGCCCGGCGGGGGAGGCCGGCAGCTCCCGCCGCCCGGGGACGCGATGCCCGGCCGCACAGTAAGGCGCGGGGCGGAGCGCGGGGCGGGCGCGGGGCTGCCTTCCCGGCCGCGGCGGGGCAGCAGCGCGTAGCGGAGCCCGGGCCCCCGCTTCCCTCCTGGACCCAGGTGGAGGCGCGTGTCTTGTTGTGCGTGTGTGTCCTTGTCTTTGTGCTGGACCGGGGGAGGGCGGGGACGTGCCCCGCCTGCGCCCGGGCACGGGGAGAAGGGACGGTGGAGCGGGGTTGGGGAGGGAAAGTTTGGGCAGCTCTTTTGTTTGCGGAACTTTGCATGGATGCTGAGCAAGTCCCCTTGGTGCCAGCCGCCGCGGTCCCTGCAGCCCGCGTGCCCCCGCGCTGGAGCAGCGCCTCTCCCGCAGCTGCTGGGGCTCCGCGTGTCCCTCCCGCGGCCCGCAGGCAGCCCCTCCAGGTGTGGTTGTGTTTTGTTTTGTAAGGGTGTGTGTTTTGTCCATGCTGCTCTGAGGAAGATGGTGAACAAAGAAAAGCTCTTGGCTGCGTTGGATGAGTGGTATTCTGCCTCCTATAGGCGACACTGCCGGGGATGATGTACAAGGTCCCTTCTGGGCCTGTCACCTCCGCGCCCGCCCGCCCGTCCATGCGCTGCTGTGCCTGGAGGTGCAGGTGTGCGGCTGCTGTCATGCAAAGGGCGCTTCTGGAGCCGAAGACTTTGGGCTGACGGGTGTCGGATAGGAGGAGAAGTTAGGATGGGTTGTTTCCTGAGCTTTTTTGGGGTGCCTTCAAGGCCCCGGGACATGTTTGCCGCATGCCTTGGATGATATTCAGAGGGCTTTTTGCTGTGGAAAACGGGAGAGCTTACTTGCATTATGGGCTAATAGCTATAGTTACTGGTAATAGGAGGACCGGTGTCTTGCTGAGCCTGCTCACAGCAGGCAAATAGCTGCCACAGCATTCGCTGGTCCTTGTGGTGCATGATCTTGTTAATAGAGAAAATCATGTTGGTGAGAAGTCATTACTAAGGATGGCAAAAGGAACGGCAGATCTTGTGAAATTATTCTGTTTATTGTCAGTTTTGTCATGGGCTCTGGGTTCATCTTAATTCTAGTACACTTGGTGGCAAACTTAGCACAGCTATGGTTTTGAGACTGGTTAATGCGCTGCACACTTTTACCGCTCTGAGATAAGTTGGGATGGAAGCAAACTATGTATTCTGTAATGCCTCCTTGTTTGCATTATTGCCTCTCCCCCCTCCTCTCATGGAAGCATTATATCTTTGCAGAGAAGATTTAAGATGATTCTTTCATTCTTACTCCCAGCCATACAATATATGTAAGCTACCTAGTGTGAACACTGCCCTGAGTTCAGGAGATGTTAGTCTTATGTGATCTGGCTACAGAGAGTCTGTATCTAGCTATAAAACCAAGCAAAATATAATGGTGAAACTGGCATGTGCCTAGAGAACAGCATTAATTATGTGCTTTGATGTTGTACATTTGCTGCAGGATACAACTGTTTCAAGACAAGTTCAAATAGCCTAGCCAGGATGGGAGGTGGGAGTGGAGGTTGCCCTTCAAAAGTTTGGTCTGCAGAGAACTTGCATTTAGATTTAGTACGCTATAGCCTTTGTAATATATATTTTTTTCTGACAATATCAGTGTATTCCACTCTCCTGGGCCATGAATAAATGCTTAGCACAGCTAAAACTTGGAAGTTCAAACCATCAGCTAGAGCACTCTGATCCACCAGGACTTAAAACACACTGCCACCTGGCCATTTGACTCAATGTTATTGTATTGAGCCACTTGCCAGCTCTATCCTTAGCAGTTTATAATTTTCCCCTCAACAGGATACCCTCATTTTTCACATTTTCTTTTTTTCTGTTGGAAGCCATATTGCAGTTACATTTCCTGATAATAGAGGTGAGGGGAGGAGGAGTTTATATAAGTATTATTTTGTAAGTTCATTAAAGGGTTCTAAGAAGCAATAGGTGTACCTTTTCTAGAGATGTCTTAGAGAATTGAGAGCGCTTGAGTTTTATATAAATTTAATCCGTTTATGTATAAATGACTCTAAAGACCTACAGAATAGTTTAACTGTCCCAGAAAATACTATTGTAATTATATATTTAATCTCAGATTAAGTTCTCTCAGATTTTTCAAAATACCTAAAGAAAGATTGTACGTTAAGACTTTTCATATAGGGATTTCCCCCCATCCTTGCAGAGTCTTCAAATTGAATGTGTTTGTCACCAAAGGAAAAACAGAGGCAGTATGCATTCGCAATCAGTAGCCATCATGTCTGTAGCAGTTTTCAGGTACATTGGAGCAGTTTGGACTCATCTCCTTAAAACCCTTTTAACATGAAATTTAGAAAAAAAAAGTAGGCAGAACTGTTTATATAATATGCTGATAAACTGAGCTTCAGCTTGAGATTCAAACCAGATGTGGATGTTTTCTTTTTAAATCCTCCAACAACAGTAAGAGTATATTTTCACAGATTGCAAACTACTTGCAAATTGCAAAGGTAACACTATCTTGGAATAACCCTCTTTCTAAAAATACTGTACTCAGAGTGCCTTTATAGTTCTTTCTTTCTCCTGTTTTGTTCCATTTACCAGATTCCTCATCTCTTTCTTGAGAGCACTGTTTCCTCGCTAGTAGTGTTGCACATGGCATCAGCATGGGCAACTGTTAAGCTGAACGAACAGGCCAACTGCCACAGCTACGATTTCTAAACAACACCCCAAATAATTGTGTGCAGAGCATGTGCCATTAGAATAGCTTTCAACTAACAAAGTACTGATGGCCCTCAACCTGCCAGTGACTAGAGCTAAATATTTACTAGGTCTGTTTGCAAAACCTGAAGAGTTTAGATAAAACTTGCATAAATATTTATTTGGGTTGGGTCAAGTAACCCGTTTTTAGTTTTTATTGTTGTTGATAAAGCAGCTTGGAATTCAGGACACTTCAGACAGTTCTAACATGTACCTATTTTGGGCCTCAGCCCACACTAATTTTGGAGGAATATTTTTTATTGCCAAAGACAGAGGGAAACATCACTTTCTCATTAAAAAAATAAAGGCTGTTTGAAGCTGCTGAGGGGTCTGGAATGTTAAAAATAGTTCTGGTCTGGATGGATCAGTGGGCAGAGTGGAAGTGGAGCCAGTCGAAGGTGCATGGTAAGTCCCATTTATCACATGCTTCAAGCAGCTGGCATTTAAAAAAAAACAAAAACAATGTACCATAGAATTGTTTCCTTATTCCCCCTCAAAGAAAGAATTTCCCCTCCCCAAAAGACACTGGCTGTAGAAGGGGTGCTGAAAAATTATGCTACATTACATAAATAAGTAGACAGAAAGCAGCCAAAGCAACTTTCTGTAAGTTCTGTATTTGGTTTTGTGTTTTTTTAATTTGAATCCCCAGATCTACACTTTGTTTCTTAGTCAGATCTAAAACAGGGAACCAGGATAGACTTCCTGGTTCTGGTTTGGATATGGTCAAGGTCCCTAAGAACAACTTTCATTTTTTTAATGACATATCAATTATACAAGACATAAAACCTTTAAGAAAATATCACAAAAATTCAGCACTAAAGAATTTGAACCTAGACCTGATTCCTAACCCTGGGCTTTGAACCAGAATGCTAACTGAAATCAATTCAAGATCTCCGATTTCCTGTCTTCGATGGATCAGATTCAGAAATAGAAATATAGACTGAACAGTGTATAAATCACACTCAGAATTGATTTAGGCTAGGGTTCAGGTATTTGAGTGCATGTATGCATATGTCTATAAACATATTATGTATGCATATGTAAAATATATGCATAGCCATATGCAAACATACCATGTAAGTCCTATAATCAAATAAAATTAATGATGTGATTTAAATATATTTTTACAATATAACACATTTGATTCAATTTCAGTATTTTAAGTATAACAAGCTTCAGTTCAATTTATTGGAATAACCAAGTGAATAATTTTTGCCAGAAACAACACCTCATATATTTTTATGTGCAGAACAGGCATAAAACATCCTATACATGACTAGAGGACTAGCTGGGTTCTATACAAGGTGTCCATGAAAAGTTCAGGAGATGTTTCTATAATGGTTTAACTCTTCCAGAAATAAAGGCCTTTGTGGCTGCTTTTTATACCTTTCTGTAATAGGTTCGGTGATGGGAAGTATGTGGCAGAGACCAGGTTTGCAGATGAGGGAAAATAAAAATGTATGAAGAGCCTTGGAAAATTTTGCATGTTGAGGGTTCCACTTTGGAAAATTTCCCATCATGTTACTGTGACTAAGAAGTGTGACAGTGGTAATCATGTCCTTACTGCTTAACCCCCACCCCGCTCACCTCTCTTGATGGTGAGGTGGTAGGCTAGTTTAGCAATCTGCACTGGGAAGCTGTGTTTTGCATCACAGGGGTCCTTGCAAGACCATGTAAAATTATCGTAGAAACAACAGCTTCTCTCATGTGTGTCTGATCCCAGGAGAGCTAAATATAAATTAATCAGCATATGGGACGGAAATTTTCCACCATGCTACTCAGCTGAGATTGACAGTGTATCAGGCCTTTAGGCAGCATGCTTGGCCCAACAGTCTCATGGCAGGCTAACTCCCAAATCTTCTCACTTTTCTTGCCCTTCACCCACATAATAAGCCACAGTCTCTGAGTCTCCTTGAGGATCATGTTTCTGAAAGGCCCTGTTTTGATCCAGTAACTCTTCTGCAGCACACAACTGTAGCTTTTACCTTGAGAGATGAATTTGGCTGTATAAAGATAGGCATCCCAATTCACTTTCCCCTTCTGGCTGCTGAAACCACATTTCTACCATGAGAATGCCCTAGCTCAGGGTGATCAGTCCCCAGCCCATGGGCCAGATCTGGCCTGCAGAGTCTTGTGATCTGACCTGTAGGGCTTCCCTAGGATCCAGAAATTTGGTGGGAGGGCAGCAGTGGCAATTGGCACTGCTACCACCTCCCATCACCAAATTTCCAAGCCCTGTGGGCCAGATGCCATGGCCCATGTGCACGGGATCCTGCAGGCCCACAGGGAACTGAGGCTAGGGTGGCGAGGCCTAATTTAGCACATGTGGGGCCATGGCCACAATCATGTCAGATTGGCTGACTAGATCTGGCCCACAGACCCACTCCTCACCATGTATCTGGTCTGCAGGGCGCCACTGTCTGCAGGGCGCAACAGTTAGGTGCCATTTCCTAATCTCTACTTTTGAAGGTTGCCCTGTGTCTTGCATTTCTGTCTTTACCGTTTGCCAGCTCTGTGCACACACACAAGGTGAATGAAAGGTTGCCCCTAGAGACTTGAAATACTAAACATGGAACAAATTTCTTCATACCTAGATATAGTCCTGCAAGGCTTGAACCAGAAAGACTGCAAACAATCAGCAGAGCACGACATTACCATACAGTGAAAGTCAAATTTGCATACTATCCTGGTGAAGGCTATGAATCCCATTTTATCTGAAGGTATAAGTTTCAGGCCTGAAGAATTAGAGTTATTCAGAAAACAGACTTATTAGCATATTTATTAGATTATATGCTACAGTAATCTGTGCACTAGCCATGTCTCAGACAGATGGTTATGGAATTTTAGAGAGACAACAAATCTGTCTACCTACCTTTTATGGTTCTCGTCCCTTACTTTGTGGGCACTCCTGTAGTAATATAATGAATTATATGTCATTCAGAGCATGTTCATGGGAAGGACCTAACAGGCTTACAGCATGGATTTACATGAATAACTCCAGAGAGCCTGACTGGACATATTTACACTGGTGTAAATTGGCAGTAACTCATTTGGACTCAATTGGAGATGGTTGTCTTCACAACAGTATGATTCCACTGAGTTATCCTGATGGATACTATTATAAAGAGGAGCAGGATCTGACCTAAAGCTTCAGTTTTGCCATCTAATTTTGCTTATTAGTAATGTACATGGTTTACTGATGAGGAGGGACTATATTTTTTTCATGAGAAGGTCATGCTGCCGCCAGAACCCAGCTGAATATCGCCTACTGTAACAGGCCCATGCCCATGATGGTGGCCATGACGCCCCCCTGGTGGCCCCTGCCTGGCTCAAGATTGACTATAACCCCACCTTTGATTGCTTGCCTGCCACACCTTGTTCTATGGAAAGTTGTGTATGGGAGGCTGCCTAAGGGCTTGGAGTGAATCTGAGTCTGTTACAATCACCCCTGGGCCCCTCCTGGGTATGCTCAGTCACAGTCCTGCCCCCACCAGCCTAGTAGACCCACTTGGCCTGTCTGTACCCCTGTAGCCTTAAGGGCTCATTGTGTGACTTTGTCCCTCCCCTACACCATGCCCCAAGCCTCGTGGATGTTACTCTACAGTATGGCACTTTGTAGGGGTCTTGGCCTTAACAGCCTCCTCCCCTTTTCCGCTTGCTAGGCCCGTTAGCCTAGCCTACGGTACTGGACCAGGCTTCTAGGCTCTAAGCTCCCTAACTGTGGGTCCCAGCAGTGGCCCCCTGGACCTTTGGCCCTTCCTGGGCCAGCTGAGTTCACCAGACTCACTGCCTCTGGCTAGCCCTGGCTGTGGTCCCTCTTGGACATCTAGCCCCACCTGAGCTCCTGGACCACCCTGTTCCCACATGCAGCCCCTCTCTGAGCTCCTGGACTCTTGGGGTCTCCCTAGGTAGCACTTCCCTTACCTACCAGTTCTCTGAGTATGTCTTGAGCCAGCCCTCAGCAGAGCTCAAGGCTAAACCACCAGTTTAACCTAAATAAAAAGCCTCTCAGACCTCTGGCAGGCACCTCCAAACTCTCTCAAGGTTTAACGTAAAACAAGGCCACATGCCTGCATCAACAAGCCTCTCTCTGCCCGGGCAACTGCCCCTGTTCCCAGGTCAACAAATTTTCTTACCCAGTCTCCCTGTGTGCTCAGGAGCCCTGTTGCTCTGCTGCCAGGAGCTGCTGCCTAAAAGGCTCTCCAGGCTGGACAGCCCCCCCAGCTCAGGCACTGGGCTTATATGGCTCAAGCTTAGCCCCATCTGGTCCGGTGAGTCCTTAATCAGCCCTTTGCCACCTGCAAGCTGCCTCTCAGGCTGCTTGCGCTCTTAAAGGGCAGGTGCACCCCAGTGCCCCGTCACACCTAGGTATTTGCTTAGAGTATTAATGCAGGATGTGGCAGGGGTACAGTGAACAGATCATGCGTCTGGGTTCTTTTCTCCAACTTCTATGAGCTGGCTACCTTTGGAAAGATAAAGTTGCCAAGCATGAGTTTAATTTTGAAGTCTAGCCCAGTTGGTATGTATCTCTAGACTTTGATATTATAAAATGTGCACATACAACTCTCCAGCTATCAACAGGTGAATCATGTATTGAAAGTTAAGAACCTATTCCTGCAATTGATCCACACCCAGCACTTGTTGAAGGAGGTTGTTCTATGAATTCCAAATTTTATTTCATAAGTAGGAACCTACTCAAAGGGCGACTGCATGGATCTCACGGAAATCGCAAAATCAGGCGGTCTCTGGGAAACCTGTGGGGAAAAAACTCAAAAAACTTACTAAAAATAAAATTGTCAGCAGTCCTCCCGGCTGTGCAGCCTGGCATGAAGAGGGCTGCTGGTATGAAGGTGAGTAGGCAAGATAGCTGCTGTCCCCGCCCCTCACCACTGATTGGCTGAGGGCTGCCTGTCATGTGGCCCCACGTGTCTCCACCCATGAGTGGTGAGGGGCAGGGCTGCATGATGGACAGCTCTCTCAGCCAGTCAGTGGCAAGGAGCAGGGCCATATGACAGATAGCCCTCTCCATCAATTGGGGGGAGTGGGGGATGGGGCGGGCATCATGATAAGTCCATGAAATGGTAGCCAACCCTACAGTCTACCCACAAAATTGGCAGGCTGCCTCCTCATCTTGAGCCTCCTCCCCTATTCAGAAGTGTTGCTGCAAAAAAGTCTTGATTACGAGGTTATTTGCAGGAACATATTTTATATTAAACATGTAACAAATGTAGAAACTGTTACAAATGCCAGTTCTCAATAAAATAGAATCTAATTCCTGGGATGAACAAAAAAGGCCCAATTCACCATGGTGTAATTTTGATGTAATAATTTATATTTGAAGCAAAGTTTAAACATTTAATGAGTAAATGCAGAAGTCTGCTGCATTTAGTAGGAGGAGGGGTTTGTGCACTGTACCAAAAAGGCCCAAGAGACCCTTGGAAAGGTTTTTGCTTTCAGAAAGTTATATAGCAGCATCATTGGTGTCACTCCACTGTAGTCCTCACGAGTCATTTTCTGGGTTATGTAATTCACCAGTTTCATGAAACTTGGTTGTAAAGTTTGTCATGAACAGCCAAAGTGCAGCACTTTTTGAGTTGTATTGTGCTATAGGTAAAGGAGTATAGTGGAAAATGTTTTCTTCAAAGCTATTTAGAGCTCATATATATTTGCAATTACTAAGTTGTGTTTTTTTACAAAAGTGAAATTCAGCAGTCATTGATCTAGCAGCTGAACAATCTTTCATCTCCTTGGGTTGACAGTTTGGAATCAGCCCATCAGAAGAAACTAAAAGTCATTATGATTGTCATTTTGTGGCAGATAAGAAATGAGATTTGGCAGTGGCAGTCATGAAAATCAACACCATTAGTGCATATTGGCAACTCTGCTGGCAAGCTCAGTAAATGAACTGAGATTTGACTGGGCAATGGGATGGAACTGTCCTTTTATTCCTAAATGCAATGTCTTTCAGATCTGTATAATGTGTGTTATTGGCAATATTGGCTGCCTTGCGATAGTCTTCTGCTTATACCATAAGAAAAAAAGGACATTAGTTTCCGTAGGGATTATTCAGATACTTTTCCCTTGCATGGAATTTTAATGCAAATATCTTAAAATTGACAACAGTAATTAGCTGCATCAAGCACAAGATTTCCTTAGGACCATTACTCCACATACAGCATTAATTTAAATAGATAAATAATTGCTGAGAAGCATTCCAGACTTTTGAAATCAAATGCAAGTGTGTGACTGGAACCTTCCAGTTGGAAGTGTGGAGACTAGGCTAGTTGTCAAATACAGGTACATGAACAATCACTGCCAATTTGTACATATGGTGGCTTTATAGACTCTGCTCTTCTTCAGCCTGGGGCCATCCAGACATTGGTCAGCTTCCTATCAAAACAACAGCACCTCAAGTCTGCTTTTAATATATGTTGGCTACCATTAATCCTAAGGAGCTACCTAGCAGTTGGGGAATGGCCCAAGGTGAAAAATAATACCAGCCAGGCCTCACGTGAATGTTGCTGTTTCTAGTTAGATCATGGAATCTGGGGTCAAGAGTCCTGGGTTGCTGTCCCAACTCTATCATTAATTCATGGTGTGCCTGTGGGCAAGTAATTTTTCCTCTTCGTGCTTCAGCTGCCCATTTATGCATTTGGAATAGTAATACTAATACTACTGGTAATAATAATACTAATAATCTATCTTTGCAAAAAACCCGTTAAGGATGTAAAACAGGGGTTGGCAACACTTTTGGGCAGAGTACCAAAAACACCCACAACCTCAACTTGTAAGATGTTGGCATGCTGAGATGGATGCTGGGGGAGCCGCGAAGGTCCCGATCATTGTTGTGGCAGCACAGCCCTGGCCCTTTCCCCAACATCCACCCTGAGGTGTACTTGTCAAGCAAAAGGCCTTCACATGCCATGCTCTGGCACCGGTGCTGGGGGGTTGTCTATTCCTGATGTAAAACATTATTAAGTGTAACAATACTCTATTTTTATTATTTATTTCTACAGGATAGCATCCTAACAGTTTAGCATGCCAGGAAGTTCTACCAGTGCTTTGTTTCTAAATGTTATTGAAGAGTGGCAATAACTTTGAATGGTCTGGATTTTAAAAAATGTGTGTGATAACCTTAGTATTACTGAGAAGCAGCCTTCTGTGCTTGATAATAGTCTTATAAATCACAAAGTCACTGCAAGTATCTGTTATCAAAACCCATTTTAGTACACTGTTTTGCCTCAGCCATTAAAAACCAATACTGTATTATAACATTCTTGAAATGATGAGTTTTAATACTGTTTAATAGATGTCAAAATGTGCTGGCAGATGGAAAAAAACCTGCAAATCCAGTACAATCATGAAGACATGGAGAGCATTAAAATAGCTACATTAGTGTTTTATGTTATCTCTGTTATAGATACAATAGATACTTCATTAAATGGATTATCTTTTATTATAATTGAAATATAATACAACTGAGTATTTTTTTACAGTGAAACAATCATGTTTAATGAAGATTTAAAGTTACTGATTGGTTCATTTGAAAAATAATCCCCTTGTAGTTTGTGTTGCACATCATATATATGTTGTTGGCAAAAATTACTTTCCCCATAGAGGTTTCAGATTAATTGTTATTATTGGATACAGGTCGGGAAGGGCAGAGACTGGGTAAAATTGCAAACATTTTTCATACATTCTATCTGAAAGAAGACTGAACAGTGGTTAAATAATTCTAACACTTCCTGACTGGGCTAATAATATCCAAACCCTCCCAGGTAATACGTGTTTCTCTGTTTTGACAAGTTAAGTATTTTGAACGTCATTGTAAAAACTCCACTCTTTTATATGATTGATTGGATTGCTAATGCCCTCCTTCGCACAATCCATTGTTTTAGTTATGCATATGCCTTTTGTATATTCTAACAATGCTGTCGTCTAAACATGCAACAAAGAGTACAGATTAAAGATAAAATAATGCTAGAACTGAAACAAGAAAATACAAGTTGTATGCAGAGGGCCTGATTTTTTTTCAACCTTTGCTTAGGGTGAGTAGCACTTACGCAGGTAGTTCCACTAACTTCAATGAGAGATACTTGCTTCTTGCAGTGATGAGTCAAGCTAATTTCACAGAACACAAAACCAAAAGATGCCACTGTGTTCCAGTTTTCTGACCTCTTGTGTAGAACAGGTCTTAGGGCTTGCTTCAATTAATTCTTGTTTAAAAATTGCCAGTGATGGAGAACCTGATGCAACTCTTGGTAACTGGATCATGTTACACTCTTGCCAACAAGACTGAAGACTCTATAATCAAAATTTTGTTCCCCACTTAAGTACTGGCAGACAGTGCTGAAGTCATTCTTTAGTCTTTTATGATAAACTAAGTAGATTAAGATCCTGGAGCCTTTTCTATAAGGCATGACTCTGAATCTGTGAATCATCCTCATGGTTCTTTTCTGAACCTTCTCCAATTAGCAACATCCTGCATGATCTCTAGACACCAGAATTAGCTGCATTATTTCAGTAGCAGTTGTACTAGTGCCAAATTCAGAAGTATAACTTTTTATACTTCCAAAGACTACATTAGCTGTTTTGGCCACAGCAGCATATTAGGACCTCTGATTATCCACCCTGACACTGAAGTATTTTTCACAGTCACTGCTTCTCAGGTTAGAGTTCTTTAAGTATGTCCTAGATGTTTGTTTGTTTGACTATCTATGTGGTTGCTTTAAAAGATGCATTGTTCACTGGTACCTAAGTTACTAGGTGATCCAGAACTTTATTATTTACCAGTCTTTATTGTTTATTATTTTACTTTATTATTTACCATTCCCCTAGCATCTGTCATTTTTACAGTTTATCAGTGGTTATTTTATGAAATCACACAGGTTACTAATAAAAATGTTAAATAGGCTAGGCCAAGAATTGGTCCCTTCGGCACCTCACTAGAAACATTCCCAGTTCTCCATTTACAATTAGAGATATGTTTGCTAGCCAGTTTTCAAAGCAAACAATGTGTGCCATCATACTTTTGTATTGTTTTTTGTTTCTGAATCAAAATGTTCCGAGGTACAAAGTCAGATGTCTTTATGGAGGTCTAAATATACTATATCAACACAATTACCTTTACCAACTAAATTTGTAATCCCCCCCAAATCCCTGGCAAGGTAGACAATAAAACCCACGGTGATTGCTACTAATTATATTTTCTTCTTCAATTCTTTATGAATTGAATCCATATCAGCCATTTCTTTATTTTACCTGGAATAATCCCATTTACCCTTTTAAATTATTGGCATAATATTGTCTTCTTTCCAGTCTTCTGACGCTTCTCTGGCACTTGTTCCTTGCCTCCTTGAAAATCAACATTAACGGTGTGGAGTAATCATTCACTGACTTTTAAGACTCCTGAATGCAAGTTACTTAGATCTGCTTATTTTTAAAAAGGATTGACTTTAGTAGCTGCTATTTAATCATCATTGCTCCATCTGACTTTTTCCTAAATGCAGAAGAGAAATATTTATTGAACACTTATGCCTTTCCTCATTATTATTAACAATTCAACCATTGTTAAGAGTTTTTTTCAAAATATTCTTGAAAACTCCTCATTATCCTTTAGTCCATTGGCAATAGATTTCTCTTTGTGTCATTTTGCTTCGCTTACCATATATTACCATCAGCTTAAGAAATATTAAGTGAAATTTTATTACTTTTAAACTTATCTCATTCATAGGGTACTGTACAAAGCATTTCACATGGATGTGATTCTGCCCTTTCTTTAAAAGGAGACACTTCCAAGTATTGCTCTCTCAAGAAAGGGGTTGTGCATATTAATTAAGTAATGTGAAGTAATTACAGTGTTGCCAGTTCTTCCAATTTTTTACTGCTTAATCCCGCAGCTGCTGCATTCAAGAGACTGCATAAGAATCTCAGTTTTCATTTTTAAGAAGTATGCTCCTGGCCCTCCTGGTTGCCAAGAAAAACTTGAAATATAAAACGAGTGCACCCGAAAGGCTCAGAAACTGAAAGGCAAAAGAAAAAAAAAGAACACAACATGTATTTTAAAAAAGTCTTATGATTTTTAGGCAATGTCATGATTTGCAGGAGGGACATGATAATGATTTGCAGTTCCTTAGGGTTGGCTATATTGTAATTAGTTAATGTAACAAGTTGATATAGATTTTCCCATGCAGTAAAGATGAGTTTTTTAGCTTCCCTGTTTGTACTGAAGAATCATTCATTTTTGTGCACTGACAAAATAACTGGCACAGCTGTACTTCCAAATAGCACATGGACTGATGTCAGTCTGGAAGCTAGGCTGGGATTCAATATTTAGGTCAGTTCTCCTCAGGATATTGTTAGAGAAAGGAGTTAGGGGGAGACTGGTGTTATGTTGTAGGAAGTTCAAGGGGGAGGGTGCCTAGTTAAAAGCCGTGGTTCAAAGCAGATCAACACTTCTGTCTTTTTCTCATCTCATTTCTGGGCTCCATATGTTGGAACTGAGGAGTCACAGTTTTACTTCCTGATTTTTTTTTTCTTTTTTGTGTGGAATGGAGCAAGAGGGAGTGGGCAGCGACTGCAACAAGGGATGGGACATACATATTTTCCAGTATATTGATACTGGCATGTTGAGAAAGTAACTGTTTATGCTTTTAGAGCCATATGCCTGCCTGCTACTCCTGGGGCTGTGGGCCAGAGAGGAGATTTGGAGGAGCATATATGGGGAGGTATCTGCTACCATAGCCTTACCACCATAGAGTCGTCTTCCCTTAAATACTCCTATGACTGCATAGAAGCCACCACCATGGCGCACACATCCATGGCAGCCCTGGGCCCCCACTGCTGCCAGGGCCCCTTGGCCAGTCAGTGTTGGAAGGGGGGCGGGGGGGTCACTCCACAAAAAACACAGAATTTTATGTTTTTTTTATCAGCAAATTTAGTTTAGGTTTTTTGGTTTTTTTTAAATGAAAACCTAGGATCCCTGGTAATTATTTTGGATACCATATTTTTAGCAAATAGCTCAAAGTCAGCTTGCTGTTGGAGAGTGTCTGTGATAATGTGCATTATCTTTTTTCTTTAATGGACATTCATACTTAAGTGACTTAATATATAGGAGCAGCATGGACCCTTGACTCATGGTAGCAGGTGTCTGCTCCTGTGAGCAGGGCTACTGTCTTGGCCATGGGGGCAACAGATAGAATGAAGATTGCACAGTCTGGCCTGCAGAGTACTGTTTATGGGACCAAAATCACATAACTGTTAGTCTCTTCATGCTATCTCCACCTGCCAGGAACTGAAATAATATGAAAATACAAGATTTGGTATTATTGCAGCCTCATAAATAGCTCCCAGAGGTATTTAAAATGCCAGTTGAAACATAAGCATAGATCCTACATCTCTATACATCTCTCTCTGGAATGGTTTTCAAGAAAAAAAAATTAGGCACTGCTTGGTGCTGGATCAGATGACAAGTGAGGAAGCTGGAAGTTGCTTTGACTTCTTTTTCAAAGAGAAAATCTTCATGTGAGAAGAAGTAGCTGAGGCATCAGT
This sequence comes from Alligator sinensis, assembly GCF_000455745.1. Lineage (NCBI taxonomy): Eukaryota > Metazoa > Chordata > Crocodylia > Alligatoridae > Alligator > Alligator sinensis. The sequence goes on along the minus strand of NW_005842517.1, from coordinate 1,001,292 downwards.
TGCTGTTCTTTATCACAAAATTAACCCAGTTGTAAAGGGCCAGATTTTGTCACTTTTATTAATGTGGGGTATTATCTGATTCCATTAAATGACTCCTAATCTTGTCAGCTTTACAGCTAGTAATGTCTTACCTCTTAAGTGGTGGAAGTCAATGGGACTGTTCATGCGCTGAACTTCTCACCTGCAGGGCAAATGAGTCCCACAGAGCCATCTCATCTAGCCTGCAGGGATCCCCATGGGTCTGGAAATTTGGCAGTGGGGAGCTGGAGGCGACCATTCGTACAGCCACCCTCCCTCCTGCTAAATTTCCAAGCCCCAAACCCCACACTTGCCTCTTTGCCTGCCAGACTGGTCCATGCTCCCTCCCCACACTTCCGGATCAGGGCTGGGTTATGCCGCACAGTAATGCTAATTTGCCCTTGATTTCTAAAGATATCTGCATCCACTTAGTTTGGTTAGCTCAGAAGGCAGGACACCTGCTACAAAAATTTCTCTTTTGTCTTTTCATCTCCTCACACCTTAACACTCAATTCCTGCTGCAGCCTCCCCAAGTTGCCACCAGCTCTGCTGGATGCTGCAGGTTTTATTTGCATGAGATATTCCAAATGTAAAGCTGAGTATTTTCGTGTAGTTGGCAATAACTAAAGGAAACTGCTTGAGCACTTCCCCCCAAAGCTTCCTTAATTTAGTACACTGGATGTAACCAGTCCTCTCTTTGCTCTGGTAAATTATGAAGAACAGGAAGGGAGAGTTCCCTCCCCTCTCTGTGTATTTCTGTATCTCAGCTAGAGCTATCAAAAGTGGCTCCTTTGCAGCCTGCACACGTAGTAACCATCTTCTGGTAACAGATTGTTATGTATTTAATGAACCCAAGGAAAACAAGAAATTTAAAGGCTGTAGGGCGACAAGAGTTTGCTGTTCAGTCTGCCAGATTCACACTAATGCAGACAGCTCACAGATGTTTTTCTTCTCATTTGTTAAAGAGATTTATGTATGGTACAGGGCTCAGAAGTCTCTTTTCAGCATGTCAGAGAGGCCTGGGTGGTACCAGCCGTTTGGAAAAGCAGGTTGAAACCCCAGTCAAGAGTCTCTCACTCTAGATACACCCCTCACCCTCACACAAAAGGAAATAACTGTCCAGAAGGTACTAACTCTGCAGAGCCAACCAGAGCAACCTAACTGGCTAGTCCTTAACCAGCTGGTAACTTACAGGCTCAGTTGCCCAAACTGGTGAGCTCTTGGGAATGGTTCTGCTGCCCAAGGAAGGTGTCATGTCAGTCCTTAACAAAGCTCTTCCGTGTAAGGCAGTTAAAGCCCAAAGGTGCAGAGAGCCACAAATACACGGAGTACTTGGAACTGTATGTACAGGCAACCCCCGCGTAGCGCTCTTAATTGGTTCCTGACAAACCCAGCGTTAAGCAGAATGAGTGTTAAGCGAAACCAAAAGTATCTGATGGCCCACGATGGCGACTGTTTTTAATGACCCAAGATGGCAACTGTGAGCGTTATGATGAAACTCGCTGAGCGCTAAGTGAAATCAGGTATCAATTTAAAATGAGCATTATAGTGAAATAGCGCTAAGTGAGACAGCGTTAAGTGGGGGTTGCCTGTAATAAAATAAAAAGTGGTCTTCACTTACACATCTCAGAAAAAGATCATATTTGTCTCAGGAACTTATTGTAGCCAGTGACATTTTAACACTAACAAATAGATAACCACAACAATTTGTCCTTCTTCATTACTGAAATGGCTAGAAGTACTTTTCTTTCTCTGGTCCTTTGAAAAGAAAAAAAGCCAAAACCATTCCCATGACTCTGTCACTACCTCATATGTGGCATATGTCCTATTCTAGTTGTGTGGTATATGGGCAAAAATGTATATATTATTGTGCCTAATATTTCTGAATTTTTATTAAGATGTATTATGGCCTGTAAAACCAGCTGAGTGATACTTAATCTGGTTTACATCAAATGAGTAATAACATTTCCTTCCACTCTTAGATTTAGACAATTTCTCTTAGCCTGTTCTTCATATAAAATACTTTCTTTGGATGGAAGAGTAGCTTAAAAACTTCCTGGCTTTGAAAGGGGTGGCTTTCTGTTCATAAGTGTTTTCTGAGGCTTTTCAAACAGTAGCCAAGCGGAAAACTCAGAGCTAACTTCTCATATCCTTGGTGGCCATGGGAGGTGTCTCTGACAACACTCTTCATGTTAGAAAATTAAATACCAAAGCTGGCCCAAGGATTTAATAGATTTCATAGATATTAGGACTGGAAGGGACCTCGGAAGATCATCGAGTCCTGCCTCCTGCCCAAAGGGCAGGAAGTCAGCTGGGGTCATAGGATCCCAGCAAGATAAGCATCCAGTTTGCTCTTGAAGGATGCAGTCAGCTTCTCTTGATTCAAACCCAGATCCTGTAAGACTTTTGAAGTCTTTTGCCCTGTAGATGGTACCTATAATTAGGATTCAATAAGACAACATGCACCAAGTAATACATTATACAGGCACAACAAGCATGGAAAAATTGTTTCAAAAGTCATTGGGTTTGAGGAACTCAGATCGGTTGATCTGCTTAGTTCGTTTGAGTAATTTCAGTCTTAGACCTTTCCCAACTGATAATATATATATTTTGAGGCCTTACACCAGCATCTGTATTCTTAGAGCCACGTGAGTAAGCCAAAACCATCAGGAGCTCCAAGGGTCTAGTTCATACTCATACACATTAATATAATAAGCTCAGTTATTTCCATCTACCATGCCCCTCTTGCTTTTCTCAAGGAGCTGTTCTGACTATCCAGTTTATTCATTGAGCCTCAAGAAATAAAGAAAATGATGGCTTGCTGATATTATCTTAATCTGTCCTGTGAACAACTGTCATCTTTAGTTCAGGCAATTCCCACTAATACTCTATCCATTCAGTCCCTCTCTTGCAATGATGGCCAACGATTTGACATTGTTATAGGGAGTGTTGTTATTCTAAGGTACAGTTTTGCAGCTTAAGCTGCAAGGCAAACTCTTCATATAAATCACTTGATCTGAGCCAACAAGTCTGGGCCAATGAAGACGTCCAACCTGGCTGTAAGTAGACGGACATCATTTTATAAAGGTAGGTAATAATATATATTTAAATAATATCTGAAGTGTATCTATACTTTGAAAAATGATTTTATTAAAATGGCATGGTATTCTATTGTTGCTCAGCAATCCATATCACATTTATTTTGCCTATTAAAAAAAAAGATGTTTTTCTCATTTACCAGATCTACAAACCTAACAAGGGAATTGAAAGTCAGATTGGGTTGTATATAACTGGGTAGTCAGATTGGCTTGTATATGATCCTGAATCTAACTCAAGACATGCACCCCAAATTTTGGTGGGATTATTTTAAGGGAACATGTATATGGTAGGTAAATAAATGTAGTAGTAAAAAACTCTTATTTTGCCACTATTGTGTAACGATCAGTCTCTGACTAAAAGTTTATCCAGTAAAAAATGGTTATTTTTCCAGTCGTTTTTTCTGACCAGAAGTGCCCTTCCAGAAATGCATTCTTAGTAAAATGCAGTGCCATGTTGAGATATCGAAGGTATCTCAGGTACCAGAAACAGTATTGCTGCAGTAACAGTGCTGTCCCCGAGCTACTTAGCCTACAGGCTTCCCTCGCTTTATGCTGTACGTGTGTTTCTGGAAAACGGCACGTAACTCGAATTCCCATAAAGGGAACCCACTTTACAATGTAACATATAGGGGTATGTTCCAAGACCTCGACTGTACTGATCCCCAGACCCATTTCTACCACTTTTACAAGGCAGTTTTGGTACTCGCCAACAGCAGACAGTGCAGACAAGCACAGGGTGGTGGTGAATGTTTAGTTGGTGTGAAGAGAGGGTGGTGAAGGCTTCATTGATGGACCAGGGAGCGGGGTAGGAGATAAGATAGCAGTACGCTTAGAAGCCATAATGGGGATGGCAACTACAGAAACAGACAGTGAGCGAGGAGCACAGATCCACACAGGAGATGATATTTTGGTGTGTGTCCCTCCCACAATGCACCACACAAAGCAGCTGACTGCAGGCTTCCGCCACACCGATTGCATAAGAGTGGATTTACCTTGCATATAACAAATTTTTGGTATAAAAAGGGTAATTGTATAAGAGCAAATTCGCACATACAGAAACTGCATAAAGCGAGGGAAACCTGCACTTCAGAAGCAGTGCTCATTACTTTGAGAGGTATGCTGCGCTAACCCGGCTATCTGGCTTCCAGGACTCAACCTGGTTTGGTTTACACTACATTGTGCCATGCAGACATGCTTTTAGATGGAGAGAATAGCTTAAAATATGGCTAGTGGTCCCTCTTGTGGTATTACGCTGGTCCTCCACAGGAAGTTTTGCACAACATGAATGGTGAACCTGGAGTAAAGCCACAAATGGGTGTGCTCGTCCTTTCACATTTTCACATGTTAGTTGTCACACAATAAACTGGATACATGCATGAGTCTGTGATCCTGGTTGTGTAAGCCACTTAGTATGTATAATTGCCACTTCTCAGCAGTAGACCAATATTCTTCCAGCTTATTAGGCTCTTGCCTCTCAATTGGTGTTTGCCGCTTGCAGTTACTCATTGTGCACTCTCTCTCTCTCTCTCTCTCTCTTTCTCTTTCTTTTTTTTTTTCCTTTTCAGTTGCCAAGAAGGAAAAGGCAAAATCACTGCCCACACCATGTCCCTAATCTGAGAAGAAACAACAACTAAGATGTTGAGACAGATCACCTCTGACCCTGTCCTGTCATTTCCCTCTCTCCCCTTCCGCTGTTTGTTTGTAAGGGAGTCTTTCCCCTGCCACTCCTATTCATTAAGAGCAAGGGGGCAATAAACTGATATTGTTTTTTACTGAACCAGGTGGTGTGTCATTTTCCTTAAATGCTCTTATTTCTTTTAGTATAAAACTAGCATCTAGCTATGGGCTCCAACCAAAACATGCAGATCTGGGCATGTGTCTGGATTTTGAACTGTCCCCAGAGTTTCGGGTTATTTGGATTTGAGATCTGGGGGCTCAGATCAGTCTAAGGGTTTTGGTTGAGGGCCATCTCTACTTTAGTTAAGCCCGTGTGACTGTGGACAGCTTAATACATCTGTTCTTGAGAATTCAGGATAGCTATAGAATTCCCAAATGGGATTGCCCGTGGTCATCCCTAGTGATCGAAAAACATCATATGTACTTTTTGTGGCACAGCTCAGGCGGTGAGGGGTTTGCAGCACTATCATGCTAACAACTCTCTGGCTCTGCCTGTAGTTGTGGTTGTTATTAGTATGGCTGTAGAAGACAACAGCTTATTCTACAGCTGTCTTGAACTAGCATTTATTATCCATACTTGAGCAAAGTGGGTTTCTCTGATGAGAACCCGTGTTCCTGCATTAAGCTGTTAATCCCAAGCAAAGAAATTATTTGGATCATAGATCTCCAGAGCTTCTGCTGTTTTAAACACAGTCATTTATTACTTTTCCTTTTGCTGTACACATAGTTTAAATGTTAAATCTAGGCAATTCTTTTACTTATTAATTAATTGTGAAAATGTATCGTGTTAGGCATAGAAAAGGGTATCCTATAACTACCAGTGGTAGGATTCCCTCTTATTCTTTTTTTTTTAATGGCTGTACTATTAATTCAAGATAAAATTATATTACATTACATTATGTTCGCACAGTAGAATTGTTAAGCTCTACACAATTAAAGTGGCACTTTCCTTTTTAATGAAAATATTTCCCAATGCTTGGCAACTACCTGATTTTTATCAGTTACCTTCATTATGTGGTAAAACTGTTTGAATCACTGTTACACACCATCTAAAGCAAAGGTCAAGTTGAAAGGAAATATTGTAGAAAGAGGCATCGTCCCATGTGATGGAGTCAAGATTTTATTGTCTCTTGGTAAGGAACTCTATCCTGAGCTGTAACCAAGCTGTGTAAGCATTGTGGTTGTCCTACTGTAAATTTTACAAGTAGACTGTGGATTTGGGTCTAATACAGTTCTATAAAATACAGCGGTATTTCTCATAAACTTTGTTTTCCTTAACGTTTTCCATTTCCTCATGCACAGATTCAGATAAATGCTCGAATGAACAGAAAAGTCAATTAAGCATTTGTTTGGGAGACAGTTGCAGATGGGGCTGGGAAAAGATTTATAACAATATTTTGTAATTGCCACTTTTCATCTTTCATCTAAGGCTCTCAAAGGCCTGATCCAAAAACCTCTTGAAGTCCGTGGAAAAATCCCCACTGATGAGAAGGACTTTGTGTCAGGCTTAACATACTTCACTGACATTGAAGTCATCAAGCTTTGCATATAGCCCTGTGAAAGGAGGGAGTATTACAGCTATTTAGCAGATAGAGACATTGAGATTCAGAGCTGAGCGGTAACTGTTCCAGTGCGACACAGGATCCAAGGGTAAACTCCTGGTCCTAATACAATTGATGGAAATTTTACCATTGGCTTTAATGGGGCCAGGATTTCCCCATAGGAAACCCTGACTCACAATTCTGTTTTCTAATCATGAGAGAACACTACATCTTTAGAGGAGAAAGATGTTTGGGACTTAGTTTTCCACCCAAAAGAGTGATAAGGATATTTTATAGTGGGCTATAAATCTTCTCCTCCTACCTAAATTCAGTTTTCAATAATAAGGTAGCAAAGTGGGATAAATGGCCCTAAATGATGTTGATGGGGAAATGCACACAACTGAACATGTCCAGACGAGCATGGACTTGTCCCGCCCAGGGACAAATAGCAGTGGCACACCTTGTGCTGCTGCAACTTGGCCCTGGGGAATGCCTGTTCCACGCACGCTTTGGTGCGTAGCAAGTTACCCCGGGTCGGGTAGAGGAGGCTGGGACCAGCACTGGGCTGGCCCCAGCAGTCTTACCTGGAGTCCTGGGGGTCTCCTGGGGCTGCTTCAGCAGCAATTCTGTAGCGCGGAGCCTGGCCAGCAGCCTCAGCGTGGCTCCAGGTGGCTTAGCTCCAGTTTAGAGCGGCACGCACTGCTTGTGTGGGAGCTGCTTCGCTTCTTTCCCCCGCAGGGTTTTTTGACCCCTGGATATCTAGGGGTCAAAAAAAACCACAAAAAAAAGGTGGAGCAGCACATGTACGGGCAGTGATCCCTTGCAGCGTGGAGAATGTCTAAATGTGTGGTATGTGGCACCGCAGACATGTTTGTGGCGCCACATACCTCATGGCCGCGCTCATCTAGATGCAGCCAACTTAGACCTTTTTTCGTACTACAGACCTTTTTTCATACTTTTTTCTGAAGGAGCAGGGAAATGTACCCCTGCATCATATAATTGTAAAAATAACCTTAGAGCTGCAGGCTTTTCCAAACAGAGCAATGACAACAGCGTTCCCGTGCACCTCCCTCAGCAAACCTTCAAACTGAATGCAAAACTCATCATTTAAAGTACTTTTATGAGTTGACATATCTAGATTGGAGGTAATAAAGATGGGTTTGAACTGTGTCCTTTAATACCTCTATTCTTGGGAAATCTTATTTTATGGCGTGTTGTCATCTCTCCATATCAGTCTGGAAACTTCTGAGTGACACAGGGGATGTTATTACATGAACACTAACCAGTGATTATATTACACTATTTATGGCTTTGATGCTGCCTTTGATCACATAACTTCTGTCCCATGCAAATTTTCTGAAGCTGTGTTGATTCCCTTGAGAATGCTAGTTGATTTTTGCGTTGCTTATAAATGTGCTCCTGCCTTCCTCTGATGACATATCTGAAAATTGAAATACGAGGAGAGTGTGCCTGATTCTGACACCTTACTTGTGATGAGCAGCACGGTCCTTGAACAGGATCCTCTTGGCTTCACTAGAACTGTCCGTGGAATAAGGTACTATTTAGGGTATCGGAATCTGACTCTAGAACTAGAAGGAGAATAAAATCTTCAGTATATGGGCCAAAATGTAGCAAAGCGCTATGTATAAGTGGGTCTTGCGGTTGGTGTTATTAATGATGACTACTCAGAAGTTCTTGTTAGTCGATGCCAGAAGCTATAACGAGACAGTTGGAGGTAAGGTTTTTGGCCTGCATCCTTCTGCACTACTCAGCAATCCCCAGACTCAGCAGTGGTCTCTGTGCACGTAGAAACAATGATTTGTGTTAGGGAGAGGAATTTTATACGCATTTGGGGGTGCATCGACAGTGAGAATGTACACAGAGTCTGGCTTAGGGGGATTAGGTTTGGCACATCAGACATGTAAACCTTTTGAAATTTGTCAAATAAGCTCTGCTAACTGAGTAATTGCATGCATATACATTCCTTCAGTTTGTAATTTTCTGGTAGGTGGAAGTGAGATTTATATTTTTCATGGTAAAACTGTGTTCACGGCTCTTCCTCTTGGAGAGCCATTTTTATTGAAATTGCTAGGTCTTTGCTTTGTCTCATATTCATTTTTCCATAACATTGTTTATGGTGTTATCTGGAACTAATGGACCGGAGTTACTGACCTCTTGTGTCTTGCTATAAGGAAAATGTTGCCTTTTCAGTAGTCTTCTAACCAGTAGTTGCCAAAAGATGAACTTAGCTTGGAGACTTGGCCTGACCTACCCTTGCTTGCTGAAACAGCTATGTGAGTTACAGTCTAGAGAGAGGATTGGCATTGGATATCAAGAGTGATATTGTCACATTTTGCAGCAGGGATGATGGGAAGATTTTTCACTCTTAGTTATACCAAAATAATTTTTGAGTATTGATTTCAGGGGAGGTAATGGAGCAAGTTGTGGACCTAAATATTTGTATTCCTTCAATTTTGTCAAAGTTTGTGATAAAATCAGAAGTGGCTGGTAATCCCTAGTCTGGAAGAGAGACAGATGGCTGTCAGTTTGATTCAGAAACTGAGACAACTGATTCATTATGCTTGCCTTTTCTTTTTTTTACAAAGGTTTGTAAATACATTTTTCCAAGTGAAACAGATGCCCAAATTGATTTTCCTCTTAGAGTAATTGAAGAAACATTATCATGAGAGCATTTAATTCAGAAACTGAATCTTAATTCAGTCATTTCAGCTATCATGCATATAGCTTTTGCACTGAAGTTTTTGAGCAACAGAACTTTAAAAAAATCAATACAGAAATGCAATTTGTACTTCAAGATTTATACATTTTTACTCTTTTAAGGCATATAAAATATTAAAAATATGGAAATTGATCTTCATTTTGCATTTCCTTCCTACGTTGTAAATGGGTTTTATATTAGTCGTTACCTAGAGACAGAGTGCGTAGAACTGAGTAATTTTTTAATTTGCTCTATATAGAGGGTCACTTTTCTAACGGCATTTTGAAATCTGTGCTTGTAAATTGTACATGCTAGTCCACATTCTTCAGGGTAAAGAATGCTGATGAAAGGGTGGTATATATAACATGTTATATTTGTTATCATCCTTCATCCCTTCAGTCATGGTATAGTAATGGAAACATGTTATATCTTAATAAATTCCTATAGCTGAGCTTCTTTTCTGTTCTTTTCATTACAGGTGATGAAGGCTGTGCAATTTTGAATTGATTGTAGGATCTGGTCTAGTATTTTGCTGCTGAATTAGGAACTGTACTCTTTGCATATGCAAAGGTCACTGGAACATTTTCCTGCTTAAAAACTGGAACTCTCAGACAGTCATTATTCCTAGCATATTGTAATGGTGTTCTTTTGTTATTAGACATTATCTGCTAATCCCACAAATAAATCTTTGACTGACTGATGTATTACTGAGGTCCTTTTACTGGCTTCCTGCACCATGGGTACATCACCGTTGGAGAATGGTGACTGATGGTGCAGTATTTGTCAAGTTCAGAGCCCTTGAACCCTTGGACTGATTGATGTCTGTTTAGCAAAGTTGCATTAGTCACAAATGGCAAATCATGAATGAGTTTTATTGGTCATTCCCCAGATGTGCTGTGATAAGGGTTTCATGCCATGCTGTTATGCTTTCAGGGTGTGCCACACTTCAGCAAAACCATTACAGTAACATTTAGAAATGGTTTTAGATCTCCTTTTTTTGTGTTCTTCTGCTCCTAGAGCCAGGTTTTCCTAGTAGCCAGTACTTTCTTCAGCTTCATGTGTAAGCTGGGGTCAGTAATAGGGACTCTGGTAGCCCTTCTTGATAGGTGTGAGTGAAAAGAGTGAGTGGTGAGTGAGCAAAGATATATTCTATGGAAAAAGGCCAGTACATTTTAGGTACAGAAAATATATCTTTAGATGACAAAGGAGGCTTTGCTCTGATGACATGCATGACAATAATTTATATGTTCATTCATTTATTTGATACTAATGGCAGCAATTTACCATTAATTTATAGAATGAACAATACGAAATCCTAGATTAGCTATACGAGATTGTTCTATACATGTAGTTGATAAATAAAAGAAATACAAATTATGCACATTATTTATTTCACTTCAGAGATTTAACACAGGCTCTGTCTTCATATAGGCTAACAAATTGTTCTGGCATTGATTAGCAGTGCTAGTGGTCTTCTGTAGCATCTTTGCCTTACGGTGTTGTTTATTCAAATACTGACACTGAGTTGCTGTGGTATTGTCTCCGAGAACAGATCTAAGATAACCTCAGTTCTTTCTATAAAACTGCAGAGGTTACACATGCTTCCACTCAGTCTGGATTTTGAAGCAGTAAATATGGAAAAACAATTATTTGCTAAATGTTTCCAGTTTCCCTGTACGGAGCACTCTTCATAGATATTCCAGCCAGGAATATAGAGAACAACGTCTGCAAGATATTTCTAGGTGTGGTGATTGGGCCAGTGCTGTTCATCAGTGTCCAGTAGGTGGTACCTGGGGAGGGATGTAAGTTGTTCAGAAAATTAAATGTGGATGTGAGGGTAGTGGACGAGAAGGGTTTAGGATACATGACCGCGCTAAGTTTGTCTATTCATTAGTTCCTGGGAACAGAGTACTCTGTGCCCAGAATTCCCATTGCAGAATTGGGCTCTTAAGAAACCCATATGTATACAAGAGACATGTAGCAGGAGTGAAGGGTTTTAAGGGTGAAATATGTTAGCAGAGAATACAAATGTAGAAGTGAAAGTTGCAGTGAGTACTATAAAAAACCCCAAAACCCCAACTGCTTGGTTGCAGCCATTGACTTGATATTTCCCCACAGACACAAGGAGGTAGAGAAAATTAAAAAGAATGATTGCACTTCATAGTACAGTGCAGCCCTACTGTTCAACTTACACAGTTGTGGGCCAGATGCGGCCCATGAAATTCATATGAATGGGTTATCGCCGGCGCATGAGCTCACTGGCATGTCATTGTGGGCTGGGGTCAGACTCACTGCTTTCACTCACGGGGTTAGTGCCATCATCGCTTGTCCCCTTTTTTTTCCAGCTGCTGAATTTGTCAGGGGGTGCATGGTAGCAGTGTTCACCCCCATGGGTTGTAGAGCTGCATGAAAGTAGTGGCTATGGCCAGAATCTGTGCTGCCTGCCAGTGAGCGCACTGCACACGCAGAGCTCTGGCAGAAATAAATACACATTTTTGTATATGTACTGTTTGCCTCCCCTCCACACCCCCACTGTACTATAATACATTTCTCTGCAGCCCTCAGCCCATTTCTGATTTTAAGATTTGGCCTGCTTGTAAGAAATGCTGAGTACCACTGCCCTCTATGACTGCATCCACTCCATTTGTCTCCCAAAATGAGATTGCTCATATTCTTAAGGGGATACCATCTAATAGTTTAGGCCTACAATCTAGGTCTGTTGAAAGCAAGATTTTTTTTATGACAAGGTACAAAAGTGCTCCTTTTTTATGACAAGGTACAAAAGTGCTCCTTAAGTCCCATTGTTTTAAAGGCTACAAGAAGAGTCTGTCACAGGGGTGATCTGGGATGGGGCTATTCAAGCAAAGGCAATGCTGTAGCAGCAGCTTCTTAAGGGAAAGTTCTCTCTTCCCACAGCTTGCTGAAGAAGAGTTCAGAGACTGTGCACTTGTCTTTGTAATATTGTGCTAAATTCAGCCCTGAGGAAAGGGTTTGAAGTGACCTGCAACATAGGGCTTTATTTTACCTTCCTTTAGTTCATCTGTCCCACTGGCTTATACAGATCTACTATGAAGTAGAGTGTGGGCTTAGTTATTTGGTAGGCTGTATGGAAATAGTTGCTTTGGGATCTATACATTCCTTTGCAGGTTGAGGAAACACACAGTGCTAGTCCAGAAGAACAGTAAGTGAATATTCACTGTCCAAGCTGGGTAAAGCATGAAAAGTAAACAACAAAAATATAAATGAGATTTGAAAAGTTATTTCAATATAAGTATCTTCTCAACCTTGAAGGGCATGAGTGAAAGCTCAGGGTGCTGTCTATACATTGCATTGAAAAGTGGATGTTGGCTGGGAACAGATATTGCATTTGTCCTGGGACAAGTTATGCCTGTGTTTGTCCCAGAACAGAAAAGTCCTGGAATTGGCATGTACACATGCTGTTCCAAGCCCTTCCAGTCAGGGTTTAGTGAGTGGCTGAGTGCACTGGCACTTTTCTGCTGTTGACTCAATGATAAAGTCTCAGGATAACTGTTCAGATGTGGTTTGTGATGTCCCAGGACAAACTGACAGCACTTTTCTAATAAATCTTTTTAGGGTTTGTCCTGGAACAACAGTCATGGACATCTGAATGATTGCACTTTGTCTTGGGATAAATGCAGTGTCCATTCGTAGGCATTATGTCACTGCTGCAATGATTGCTCTGATATGCTGCTACTAGCCTTGTTGGGATAGCATCAGGCTACTGTTCTGCATTGCCTGATGACTCCAGCCTGCACTATCTAGTCTCTCCTTCTTCCTGGCTGCTGAGAGGTAAGAGGATGCGTGAGTGCCCTGTATGTACTTCTTTCCTTTACTTCTTAACTGCGAGGATCATATAATCTTTTGGTTCATTTGCTCAGCACTATCATGTTACTTCCTGTATGTCAACTGGTGGGAACTGTGCTCTTGTGATAAGCTTTCTGCTTCTGTCAGGAAATGGGCAAAGTAAGAAGAGTTCTGATTAATTTTGTAAACCACAAGAAAAATGAATCCAGGGCCAAACATGATCATGGCTTAGATGTTAACAAATAGAGATGGGTGAAACCTGAAGCTGTGGGCCAAATTCAGCTTTACTGTAAATGGGTGGTACTCTTGAAGCTAGTGGAGTTTTGCCTTCTTATATTGGCTGAATTTAGCTCCTTATGTTTGATTCCTGCAGGGCCTCAAAACTGGAGAGAGGGAAAATTTCCTGTTTAAAACTCCAGATCTGAATCCACCACTGAAATTTTGAATCTGGGTTAAATCAAAGTACCAGAGGTCTGCCTTTCCAGGCCTGTTTCACATTCAGTTTAAGGAGTAGAAAACTAATGGGATCAACAGACATCTAGTAAATTTTCAGCCAATTTAGGGATGAGATCTCCTTAGTAAATCTCACAAGATTTTGTCTGACAAAATCTAAGGCCCCGTTTAAATCTAATCTTGACTCAGGTGTGAATACTTCTTCATTTCATTGCAGGTGAGGAAAATTATTTTTTTAAATATTTCAGTGTTTCATAAAGAGCAGTAGTATAACTGCGGGGGATATGGAGCAGGCAAAACTTTATTCGCTTCAAAAGAGTTGCATCCATTTAATAGTAAAGCTGAATTTGGCCCACAGCTTCAGTTTTGACCCATCTCTATTTGTTAACATCTAAGCCATGGTCATTCTGGGCCCTATATTCATCTCTTATGTGGTTCACAGATTTAATCAGAACTCTTCTTATTTTGCCCATTTCCTGACATAGAAGTTGTCATGGCAGGAGCTGGTGCTGCCCCAAGCGCTGTGCTGTGCAGCTGCTCCATGCAGAGTTGTGTGGCTATGCTGCTGATGAGAGTATCTCTTACTATCTGCCTGATTGACACCTGAACCTTACGCCTGCAATAGACAGGAAAATAACACGCAACTACATATTGTGGGTTTTTTTAACAGAACAATGTTACTGACACTGAAAACCTGAGGATCTCTCTCTGCTTCTTGTAGCATTGATTTGCTGCAATATGGCATGGCAGGACATGGCTGATCTCAGGTCATAACATGTCTTGGGAGTATTAGGAGGCCGGAATGGAAGCCAAAAATTATATTTTACTGGAAAGCTTGACTTTTTTATTACAATTTCCTGGTGGGGAAGATTTCAAGAAATGAAAGGTAAAGCAAAGAAGTCAGATCTGCAAATACCTCACCCTGCACTGGGCAGTGCTGGGAGAGGACCAAGGCTGATCTTTGGATGATATTAAAGCTCATTTTAAGGACCACAGAAAGCATTGTTATACCACCACATTAATGCACTAAGTGCCTTGGGCGGGAGGGTGTGGGGTGGAGGGGGAGGGGTAATGCAGAAAACATAACTGCACTGTGCCCAACCAGAGAAAAATGTTTTTGCCCACACTTGTCATCTTTACTGCCTCCTGGGTGCTGCAGTCCTGGACGTGTCTAGGAGTGTGTTGCAGAAGCATTAATTATTACCTCAGGGAAGGAGAATTACTTTGGAGAAATCATGTCCTATTAATAAGGAACGTTGTTTAACTGCTTGAGTGTTGCTGAGTACTCTGGGCAGCTGTGCCATCCTAACTCAGAATAAGAAAAAAACATATTTACATGCAGAGCACCTTCCACTAGAAGACCTGAAAGCACTTTGGAAACTCAATGAAATTAGTCACATGGCAATGCTGGGAAAAGAAAAATATCCCCATTTAATAATTAGGTAGCTGACATAAGCCAAATGACTTGTCCCCCCACCATGCATGACTCGGGAAGTTTATGACCAAGGAAGACTTGTACTCAGCCATCACTGGGCCATGTTTTGTGTTTAAATGATCCTTGTCTATGGCAATGGAATTGGTAAGGGCGGCTCTCACTTTATCTTCTCTTACTTCATTTCCACCAGGCAGTGAAAAGGAAGAAAGGCTGCTCTAGGGGAATCAGATCCCCAGTGTCAAAAGAAGAATGGAGAACTCTTGTTTTTGTTTTAGTGGGGATCGGGGTTGTGTGGTTTCCATTTCCTTCACAAGTTCCCTTTTACATTAATGTTTTCTCAGCAACTGTAGCTTGCCAGGGTGATGTTGATATACCAGACTCATCATCCGTCTTGTCAAGACTCAGGTCTCTGTGAAGACGCTAATGCAGCAGCTTTTGCACACTGGTCTGATGGTACAGACCCCTGTCATCATCACTGTCTCATAAGCTGCTTTCTGGCCCGTTCTCAAGAGCAGACCTTGATGTCACTGACTCAGCAGTGGTAGTTTGCTGGTCTGATGTCAATGCACAGGCCTTTGTGGCATCCCTGACTCAACGCCTTTAGTTGGCTCAGTTTATCTCACTCTCTCTGTGGAGTGACTCAGTATCTTTACCTCATTGGTCAGACAGCAGAGGATAGGTCATTGGCTCTGCACCTGCATCTTTCAGCGCTGATTTCAGGGCATGTGCTTCTGCAAGATCTAGTTTCCTGGACTGATGTCAGAGTTCAGGCCTCTCTGAGGTACATACCTCATTCATATTATGCTCAGATGATACCAAGAGACAGATTTCTGGGAGGTCTTTTAACACCTCCAGCTTGTTGGCATGAAGACATGGCTTGCATTTTTCTTACGTTACTGGCTCGACTCCTCCAGCTTTACAGACACGTGTCAAAGTACAGGCCTCTATGTACTAAACAGGGCTGGGGCATGTGCTAAAGGCTATTCTGAGCCATCTATTGTGCTGTTTGTGGGTCTGAATGTGTATGGACCAGGTATGAGTAGATGGGAGTCATTTCTCTGTGATGTGCCCAGGCTCACTCAAGAGGCAGTTTGGACATACTATCATTGGTCATTGGTGTCTGCACTTCTAGCTTCTGGTCTGCTGTTGATGGACAAGCTGCTGTCATGTCACAGCTACCATGTCATAGGTACTTCCAGCCTGACACTAAGGGACAGGTCTTACTGGCTCACCTCTGATTGTTGGTTATGCATCAGTGAAGGAAACTCAGAGGTCACTGAGGTTAGCTCTAGGTTGTTTGTCTGATGTCAAGGAAATAACTGATACAAGAATTTGAACACTTAGCCTGATGTGAAGGCGCGGGTCTCAGTGTGATTGGTAGATTAAGCACCTCAAGCTTGTTGGCATTATGGGAAGAAGTAAACTTCTGGGCAGACTGTGGTTCAACGCTTCTCAGTCGCTGGACTGATACCAGGACAAAGGCAAATGAGGGCTGGATGGCACAGAGACTTTCATGTCCTGAATCAAGGTGAAAGCACTGGTCTCTGTCAAGTTACTGGTTCAGCCCAGAAAAGACCTAGCAGCACATTAATTCCACGTTGAACTCTAGTATTAACTCCCCAGCCAGATGGATCTTTGCTTTGACATGGTGGGATGGCTGGTTCTCTGCCCTTTCCCATCTGCTACAAGGTCAATCAGTATGCATCCTGGAGTCTTGACCCTATACAATTTTGGTTGGGGACTTCTATGGGGATTCCCACAAAGAGATGAATCTGCAGAGGCACAGCTGGGATCTCCCTTTTTTAAAGTCTTCTCCACAAGTCAGAGAGGTCATCTAGTTCTAGATATTGTCATGCTGATGAGGAAAATAAACCTAACTCCTATCCCCTCCCAGAGACAGAAAAAAGCTGCAAGTGTGGAGTGGCAGAAATGGTATCTATGCTGGAAATGTTGTAAGCCTCTAAAAGGAATGACTTCAGAATGACATTTTGTAATCCAGTTTTGTTTGCATGGAGACTAAGTGACAACTGGAACCTAAGTTTCTTTAAGAAAGTGGTCTCTTGCTCACAGATCTACAGTAAGTCTAGGAAAGGTTTGCAATTTTTCATGATTATTAAAATCAGCACTCACAAAATGTCACATACCTGGCAAGAATACTTAAGAAATTCATCTCAGCATCCTTCACCTCCCTTTCGTTCTTCATAACAAACATACCTGCAACTGGTAAAAGTTTCCACTAGTGTCTTGCTCCCAAATTCTCTACCCACTGCTGTGACATTGTGGGATGTGTGCTGACTGTTCACTTGGCAGCCTGTCAAAGGGTGAGGTTGGTTGCATGCTTTAGGATCCTGGTACAAAGCACTCGACAGTGAGTGAAATGGGAACGTACCATGAGTACAGGCTATTAAACTAATCTGATTGTTTCTATGTTACCTTGTCCTTCCTCCCACCTTCCTCTGTGTATTTATCTCCATCTGTTGGTCACTTGTCACATGTTTTGATTGTTAGCTCTTTTAGGCAGGGACATTTTATTATTATATGTTTGTACAGAGCCTGACACAATGAAGTACCCTTCCCTGAATGGCACCTTTGGATTCTGCTGCAATGTAAATAAATGCATTATAAAAATACAAAAATGCTATACTACAGAAACATGAAATTCTGTAATGGGCAAATTAATGCATGTATATGATCACAATTTTGCCTGCAACTAGAAAGAATCAGCTGAGGCTTGGGCCCTCAACTCTGTTCTTTCTTAGCTCCAGCATTGGAAACTTGTGTATTTATACACATGAGGACTACCCCACATTGGGCCATCAAGTACTGAACAGTGAGAAGCACTGTGCAGGTTACACATTTGTTATCCTTTTATTAGTCTTAGTAGACTAGTTCTGGGCCTCTGGCCACACCATTTTTTTTGTCATTTTTTACAGCTCGCTCTCCTTACCTAAACTCGGACTCAGTGTGATACACTGATGTGGTTTGGGCTCAGCTAATTATGTGTAATTTTGATTGCCTGACATTCTTTGCTTTTAGCTTTGACAGTTTCCATTTGGTCATAGAGTTACCCTCGGATTTATGTGGAAGCTACCAGTAAATTGTACATTTAAGTCAACCAATATGACATAAGAATCTCAAGACTCTACTGTGTGCCCTTTCAAACAGTAAATCTTTGGAAAAAGTATTGATTCCCCCACCCCCAGGTTTGCACTCTGGATGAACCTTCTTCTTATAAAACAATAGTAGGTAATTTCTTTTTACTAGCCAGCTGGCCTTAACTGAGCAATCTCAACCCACCACAAATTCTAATCCAAGTAAACAAGAAAATATGATTTACAAGCTGGGAAGCAAATCAATATCAGTTCATAATGAGTTTTAATGCTTAGCAGCATTTTCTCAAATATTATCCTTTACATATAGCAATTTGGTTTTAATTGCATATTCTGAGATATGTTCTGTACTATTCAGATCATGCATACAAATTATTTTCTTGGTTCCTTTAACTATAAGGCAACCAAAGAGTAAAGTGGGAGTAGGGGAATTATATTGGAGGAACACTGATTTTAATAATCAGATCTGAATTGCATTTGGTCTGATTTTTCATAGCAGGGCATTTGCCATAGAGGCTACCAGAAGCTGAGAAAGGAATGGGCTTTTCTAGCTTGATGTTGGACTGCCTGGCCATTTCTATACAAGACTTGGTTTCTTTCTTTTTAAATATGCAGTCTCCATCCCAGCTTTGCAAAGGGCACTCCATGGATCCAGGGACCCATGAAGAAGTTGGAAGGAATGGAGGTGCCCCCGCTGAATCAGTGGATGAAAGATAATTAGTGTTCCACGTTCTCAGTTTTTATTTTAAAAAAACCCTGGAATTTTTCAGGGTTCATCTTCAAACATAAAAACCAAGATGAAATCAGGATAAAAGGAAGAAAATGGAAAAAATCAGTTTAAAACGGGGAAAAATTGGCGGTGAGGGAGGGAGGGAGGGAGTAAGGCTGGGACTAGGGAAGGGGCAGGGGGTGGGGTGCGATGCAGCCTGTTGGCCACTCCCAGGGCTGCAGCAGGGAGCAAAGCGGGAGGAGCTATCAGTGGGTGCAGGGTGTGGCTCTTGCTGCTGTGTACCCTACCAGGGAGGCTGCAGGCTTGGGGGCCTGTGCAGAGCTCTTTCCAGGGGGTGTGTGCCCCCGGATCAGCAGCAGGAAGCACATGGCACCACACCTGCTTTTCTTCCCTGGTTGCCTTCGTGCCCCTCTCCCATGCTGCAGCAGTCTGCTGCCAGGCTGCCCTGGCTTTTGGGGGGAGAGGGCAGTGGCATGCAGCTGGATGTGGGGAGGGGGGGACCTGGCACCTCCCACCCCGCCCAGGGTCAGAGCCAGGAGCCCTGCACCTCCAGGCAGTGGCTCCAGCCAGTGGTGATGCATAGGGGGTGCAAGGGGCTACACACGTGCCCCCTGACAGTGCTGGTGCACCCCCTGACACGCTGTATTCCCTGCTTAGGTGATGGGGAGGGGGAGCAGGTGGGAGCGCCTGTGCCCAGCTGCAAGCACCGGCTGGGGAGCAGCTGCGCCAGCTGGAGCACCGCAGCCAGTTCTGGGAGCGATGCGGATACTTCCCAGTTGGTGCGACCGGTAGAGGGGGGACTCCCCTCTCCCCCTCCAGGTGGTGAGATTGGCCATGGGGGAACCTCGCCCGGTTGCTGACTGGTTTCTGGGGGGCCAGGCCGCCACCCCTCCCCCCCCGCACATCCAGATGGAAAGCTGTGCCTCAGCACAGCGGCACTTCTAGCTTACCAGCACCACCCGTTTTTCAGTTCAAATCCCTGGTAACCGGCACAAGTAGGGAATGGACCATTCCCCGCTTGTACTGGATAATGGGGATTTGAACTGAAAAATGGGTGTAAATCATTAAGAACTGAATGACTTAAAAAAATCAGGGAATTTATCAGTGAAAATGGGTAGAAACTGAGAATGCGGAACACTAAAGATAATGTACCTCCATGATGGGGAACCCCTAGCTGGGCTTTGACAGATCTAGGTTGCTTAGAACTGGGTTGAAGACACAGATCCTCGTGGAGATTGGCTTTGGGATGTTGGTGACTCCAAAGAGTCAGTTTCTTCTCTGGAGAGGACAGCTCCTAGTTCCCAGTTTTAATAGAGCAGTTTAGGAGAAAGTCCGAGGGAAACAATTGGAAGAGCAAAGTGTTTCCTGTTCACTTTCTCTCTCTCTATCTATAAACACATCCCCCACACATACTATAGGAATTTAGACATGGAGACTCAATCTAGATATAAGTACAGATTTCAGCATTTGGCCCATTGCTTTACTTGAGTATTTTGCTTGAGTAAAGTGTGAGTAGAAACTGAATGATCTTGCCCTGTTAGAATTATGCTGGGACAGAATTTGAATAGCTCCAGTACTCATGGAAATGCCAGCTAGTAATAATGGACACATACTCTCCATTTAGATGGTTCCTTCCATCTGAGAACCTCAAAGCTCTTATGAGTCTTTAAAATTTGTACAAAGGGAAAGTAGAACACGTCAAAGCTCATGCTGCATGTAGTGCTATAATTTTTTATGGCACCATAAAATGACTGTCTTTCAAGATATAATTACGTGCTGTTACCTATCAGTGCATGCGATCAAGGTATAATACCCACATCTGTAATTTGGTATGCACACCAAAGCCCAAGAACTAATATTCTACACATTTCAGGTACTTGCATACCTGCCATGTTAAGATTATGTTAAACTACACAAAGCTCATGAAACTCTGTATAATGGTAAGCACAAAGGTGTAGAGGGAGGCAATATGCTTAAAATAAATATTTCTCTTAAGTATCCAGTATCCAAAGCAAGATTATTGGTGCAAAATTTGTGCACAGTTCACAGGCTGAGGCTTAGCTCTTATAGTTTCATAGTTGTAGGGTTGGAAGGGACCTAAGTAGATCATCAAGTCTGACGCTGTGCCCTGGGCAGGAGTGAATACTGGACTCATATGACCTCAGCTAGATAATTATCAAGCCTCCTCTTAAAGACCCCCAAGGTTGGAGTTAGCATCACTTCCCTTGGTTCCAGATCCTAGCTGCCCCGACTGAAGTAGTGCCTTCTAATGTCCAGCCTGAACCTACTCTCAAACAACTTATGGCCATTATTCCTTGTTACTCCAGGAGGTGCTCGGGGGAACAGGGTCTCTCCCATTCCCCACTGGTCCCCCCGGTGAGTTTATAGATGGCCACCAGGTCCTCTCTCAGCCTTCTCTTGTGAAGGCTGAACAGGTTCAGGTCCTGTAGCCTCTCCTCATAGGGTCTGCCCTGCTGTCCCCAGATCATGCGGGTGGCCCTCCTCTGGACCCTCTCAGTGCTGTCCACATCCTTCCTAAAGTGCGGCACATCATTTTTAGTGTTCTGCATTCTCAGTTTTTACCAATTTTTTTCACTGATAAATTCCCTGATTTTTTTTAAGTCATTCAGTTTTTACTGATTTACATCCATTTTTCAGTTAAATTCCCTGTTAACTGGCATGAGTGGGGAATGATGCATTCCTCACTTGTGCTAGTTAACAGGGATTTAAACTGAAAAACGGGTGGTGCTGGTAAGCTAAAAGTGCTGCTGTGCCAGTTACCTGAGGCACAGGTTTCCAGCTGGATGTGGAGTGGGGCGGTGGTGGCAGCCACATGAGGAGCAGGGGGGTGGTGGTGGCCGCGTAGGGGCTGGGGGAGGGTGGCTGGAGCCACTGCCTTGGGGTGCGGGGCACCCAGCTCTGATGCTGGGCGGGGTGGGAGGTGCCAGTGCCAGGGTTGGGTCCCCTCCCCCTCCACATCTGTCTGCGTGCCACTCCCCCTTCCCCCAAATGCCAGGGCAGCCTGGCAGCAGGCTGCTGCAGCAGTGGGGAAGGACACAAATGCAACCAAGGAAGAAAGGCAGGCATGGTGCCATGTGATTC
>NW_005842517.1:924766-979553 GCF_000455745.1 Alligator sinensis | reverse complement strand
CTGATCCAGGGGTGCACACACCCTGGGAAGAGCCTGGCACAGGCCCCCCCAGCCAACAGCCTTCCTGGGGGGGGTGCATAGTAGCAAGAGCCTCGTGCTGCACCCACTGACAGCTCATCCCACTTTGCTCCCAGCTGCACCCCCGGGAGCGGCCAATGGGCTGTGCCACGCCCCTCCCCCACCTCTTCCTAAGTCTCATCCTGACTCCCTCCCTCCCTCACCACCGATTTTTTCCCCCCCAATTTAAACTGATTTTTTTTTTAAATTTTCTTCCTTTTATCCTGATTTCATCCCGGTTTTTATGTTTCAAAGATAAACCCTGAAAAATTCCTGGATTTTTTTTTTTTAAATACAAACCGAGAATGCGGACCACTATTCATTTTTCATGGCTACTTCCATGAAAATTTGTCTCAAACCTTTTCCCTACTTCTCTCCTAGGCTTGCTTTAAAGCTTTCTGGTTTGTGAACTGCTTTAAAACTTTGTTCCTTGATTTTGTGTGCAGGAACTCACCAGCATTTGGAAGCTATTCTTGTCAAATCATCCTGTGAGTGGGCAGTCGGGAGTTGGTGCCACTGAACTTTTCGCTTGGGAAAATGCATCGAAACAGCGGCTTTGCCAGAACATGGCTGAGAGTGACCTTTGCCTGTACTCTAATGGGCTCCAATGCATGACTTCATTACCATGGTGATGATCTTAACCAAAACTCTGGAAAACAAAGGTGCTGAATCTGTAACATGCAGGACTGAGCTGGTAAGATTCAAAACATCTTAATTCAAAACTCTTTGCTTGTTTTAGTTGCACAGAAGCTACATAATATTTCTGTAGTTTGTATTTAGGACAGGATCCCCAGTTGGAAAAAAAAAAGCATTGATCCAGTGATTTCAAATGAGCCATGTTCATTTGCAACAGCTGTGGATATGATCTTTAGTAAACAACAAGAATACGGGGTGTTTGTTGCATCTGAATCTCAGTAAAGCATTCAATGTCATGTCATATAATAATGTATTACAAAACTGGATAAATACCAGCTGGATGAATAGCATGGGTTAGTAGTTGTTTGACTAACAGCAAACAGATTGTCATCATTAGTAGTCCAATGAGCAAGTGGGGAGCAGTATTAAGTGGGGCAGTTTCATTAACAATCAAGAAAAAGATGCAAATTCAATTCAGAATGACCTGACAACACAGAAAAATCAGAGGGGCAGGAAGAGCAAAAGAGATAGAAAGAGCAAATGAATTGGGGCAGCACATCTGTGAGCTGAACGTACCTAAAGAGGAGAAATAAATAGCACAAGTGCAAATTAGGAACAAATATCTGGAAAGCACCAAGTACAGAAGTGGCCTGGGGGGACAGTATTAGAGCTCAATCTGAGTAAAAGCTCAGAGTGCAAAACAGTCAGTGCTAGTCTCAGACATGTGTGGATATCTCATAGCAGTCAAGGAGCACAAAACTAATGAGAACAAGGTGTTGTTGCTGGTAAATGCTTCTAGAACAAAGGGAAGATGCTGAGTACCAGTGGGGGATGAGTCTGCTCAGTGCCTGGCGGGGAATGTCTCGCAGATGTATGCCATAAGTGAGCATTTGAGGGTGCATGAAATGTAAACTCAGGACCCATGTAACTGAGGGTGGAACATGTTGCGTTAGTGTTACCTAATAGCTAATGGCATGCGGTAGGGTGGAATGGTTGGATTACATGAGTCTGCAGAGGGAAATCAGCAGACCAACCTGATAGGATGGAGTGAAGGAGAAGACAAGGAAGTCAGAGAGAGTTTTTAAATACCAGAAGATGAATTTGACAAGAGCTTACATTTTGGAAAAGAATACTTAAAAATAACGGAAGATTCAGTGTTCTTGGTAACATTACTGGATGCATTAGTGTTCCAATACTGTCTTACTCCATGGACAAGGAGAGGCATCTCCAGTAGCTGGAGCAGAGCCCTAGGACATAGGAGGTCAAGGCTGTATGCCTAGTTGTGCCATTGGCACATTGGAAGACCTGGGATGAGTTTGTACCATGCTGCACCTCAGTTTTCCCATATCTAGGGTAGGGTAAGCCCACTTCTTCAGGCTCTGGGGGCTTATACCATTAGAGTTTGTACAGGAACTTGCCCTCTTTGAATGGAATATGTGAAGGATGTGCAGAGCAGCAATCAATTTTTATTTTCCTTCCAATTGTATTAGTCTGCCAGACATCTGAGTATCTGAGTGCTTGATCATTATCCCCAGAGTGGAGAAACTGAAGTAGAGGGGTGCAGTGACCCCAAGGTCACACAGTGAGTTAGTATTGTAGCTACAAACAATCTGGGATGAAATCTTAGCCCCAGTGAAGATTATAGTTTCATAGTTGGTAGGGTCGGAAAGGACCTGAGCAGATCATCAAGTCCGACCCCCTGCCATGGCAGGAAAGAGTACTGGGGTCAAGTGACCCCGGCTAGGTGATTATCTAGCCTCCTTCTGAAGACCCCCAGGGGTAGGAGCGAGCACCACTTCCCTTGGAAGTTGGTTCCAGATCCTAGCCACCCTAACTGTGAAGTAGTGCCTCCTGATGTCTAGTCTGAACCTACTCTCAGTCAACTTATGGCCATTATTCCTAGTTACTCCTGGTAGTGCTTGGGGGGAACAGGGACTCTCCCGTTCCCTGCTGGTTCCCCTTGGTAAGTTTATAGACGGCCACCACATCCCCTCTCAGCCTTCTCTTGCAGAGGCTGAACAGGTTCAGGTCCTGTAGCTTCTCCTCAACTGCCAAAGTGCTAAGCAATGCTAGTAATGAGATCAAGTACTTTGATTCACTGGTTTGGGGTGAATATAATGTGGTCTGTCTACTATCAAGGCACCTGCAGCTGACAACAGTAAAATAAGACAAGCAGCCCACCCAGTCTCTCCGCTGAGGGCAAAGTTAGTTCTTGAGACGGCGTGGAGCCCAGTTCAAATACAGTTGCATCAGTGCACGGCTTTTGTCTTTTCTCTGTTTGTTAAGTGTCTATCACACTCTTGGTAGTACGGCAGTACTGTAATCATGGTTTGGTTATACATCTCTTATTTCCCTGTTTGCCTGCAGTGTTAAATTGGTATAGATGTTTATAAAGAGTCTGAACAAAATACCACTGAAGGCACTAGGCATCTTCACATTGGTTTCTGTAGGCATGGATTAGGCCCAAAGAATGGAAGCCAAAGAAAATCTATAACCCCTATTAGCAGCAGGGTGGCTGCACTTACCAATAACAATAAACGGAAAAAAAGAAAGAGAAAGCAACAAAAATAAAACCATGTCAACAAAAACCCCAATGGACCACTTCATTGTTTTACTTCCCAGTTTTGGGGCAAAACCTGTCTTATGAAATGATAATTATACTTAATATAGGAACGTATGTCATGTCAAACTGTTTCTCTCTTCCTCATTTCTAGGTGTTAACTTTTGTCTCAAGCCAATGCCTGCTATTCTTTGATACTTGCTGCGTGGGCATATAGGCTCAAAAATATTGTTTTTTTGTAGTGTACATTCAGGTATCATGTTAACTTTAATTTGGCCTTTCTTTTGCATCCTGGGTTTTTGGCTAATTTAAACTTCCCTGTAAAACAAATTCAGTCCTGATAGAGAAACATTTTACTTTATCTGAAGAGTGACAGCATGCTTTGAAAAGGGGGCCAAACTTGGCTTACAATTCAAATATTTTCTGCCAATCTGCAAAATTGGCCCTTCCTACCTCCGTGTCACTCTAAAGTAGACTACAACGTTTATGGCATTATGCATAGTGATTAGCATCCTTCCATTGGATTACTTTTCATAGGGGTTGTCAGAAGCAAGCACATTATTACATACATAGGCAACATCTGAAATAGTAATTAGGAAAGAAGTTGATGCCAGCACAGTTACCTAAACCCAGATAAAATGCACCTCTGGCAAAATGAATCACCTTGGAGTTTATGCTGTTGCTTTACTTAGCTAAAGTAATGACCGTTGTATTTAAGTGGCCTTGAGTTGCAGGGAGGAAATTTCAGGAATGAAATATGGACATTTCCCACAAACAAAGAACAATTACTGTGGATGTTTGGTTTTATAAGCAGTGCTAACATATCCTGCAGTTTTAAAGTCATCCTGATTGATTGTACATAAAGCTGAAATGGGGGTTTTTTAGAAGTCATGATTATGCTGTCGGGAGAAAAATTCTTGGAAAGCGAATTAAAATGAAAAACATGAAAACATTGCTGGAATTATGTTGTCAATAAGTAGTATTTGCCCTTCTGTCTTATTAATAAGAGAAGAACAATCCAAATTTTGTGAGAATCCCTTGAAAAATCTTTGAAATAGAAGCTGTCCATTACAAGTGCACTACGTATTTATATAGAAAACATTTGTCTTTTGGTATCTTGATCGGGAACTTTAATGAGCCTTTCAGGGATTCAAATCCCAGTAAATCTGCTGGTTTCTTGTTGCCCCAACACAAAATTATTGCTGAAGTCCAGCACTTTGTTTAGCTCCTCGAGCATTTAGGGTTGTGGGTCATGTGATAAGGAGTGCCTGACTTCAGCAGAACTGCTCACGTGGGGAAGGGTTTCATGCATGAGTACAGGTTTGCATGATTGGGCCCTGATGCTGCTATTTGGAAGTTTTAGAAAAATGTGGTGAACTGGAGAAAGATGAAGGGAGTGTAGTGCTTTGGTTGAGGCCCAAGACTGTCCTGCTGTCAGCCAGGCCACATACTTCTTTGGGCGAGTCAGTGAGGACTTGATTTTACTCCCTTTTCTCACACTACTAGTGCTAGTTAAGATGGCAGATAGGGCCTACAGTTTGGAATGACTTCTAATGAACCAGTCAAGTCTGTGAAAAATGAATAGCTTTTCTGGTTGTTTTCAGCACACCCCAAAGATGAGTCAAGGACCTACTCTCTTCTCTTGTGGAATTATGGGTAAGTAACAGAAATTTCAATATCAACATTTACCTTATCTCTGCCCCAGTCATGTAATTTGTGGAAAGCATTTGGGGTGGGGATCATATATCCTTGCAATGTTGCCCGTGAATCCCAAGACCTTGTGCTTTTTCTCTAAACACAGTATTTGAAAAGCTCCAGTGCTGGAGCCTTTATGCTGGAAGTGACACAGCTATTTATTCATCTACTCTGTTTCTCCACCTCATGGCACTTGGGTGGAGAGCTCTGTATTTATTTCCAACTGCACAACCTCTGTTTGCAACTGCATGGCTGCCTATACATGTTTGGGAGTGGGGTGGGTACGTTTTAATTTGAGCAGTTTCTGGAGAGCCGCTCTAATTAAAATGCCTCACCTTCATGTGTATTAAGCCCCTGCAGGTTTAAAATGGCTGCGGGATGCTTTATTTAAACCTCATTAGACAAGGTTTAGATAAAGTGCCACAGTGGCCATTTTTAAACATGCAGGAGCTTATTCACATGACAGTGATGCCATGCTGAAGCTTTCTAATTACAATGTATAGGCACATGTATAGGCAGCGCTGTATAGGCACATGTATAGGCATATGTATAGGCACATATATGTGAGCTCAGCGCTGTCTCAGGCAGTAGGATGTTTAATAGCCCCTCCCTTTTGATACGTGCCACATGGATTTACTGGGGCAGTTGTTAAGACCTCAATGAAAAAGCTTTTCAGTGACTCTAAATACTGTCTCAGTGACACTTCCAGTCATTCAATGGCACATCCAATGGTGTCTGAGAACCTTCTCATTGGACTTCACAGGTTGGAAATAAGAAAGTCTTTGCTTCCAGGCATCTCCTATCACACATTCCAGATGGGACTTTCATGGACCCCAGTGGCTGCTACTTAAATTGCTTCCTTGCCTTTTCTGAATATGTTGAAGCTTTGACTCATTTTTAGAGTACAGTGTACTTTGTATAAATGTGTAGCCTCGGGACTGAAAAAAGGCTAAACCCTTACTTGGAATATCAGAACTTAATATAAACTGTGCTGGTAAGTACATAGTGCTCTCAGTGCTGTGAAATTAGCAACCCTGACACTGACTGGCTCTCATCATGTTTAAGGTTTCTAAGATTTCCAAGGTTGCTATTAGAGGCCTTGAAAGTAACAGGAAGTAGCTTTGGGAAGCTAAAAGCTGCACAGCTTAGAAGCCTGTAAAATGAGGGGAGATAGCAACTCTTAAATTGATTAGTTCCCATCATTTTAAAGACTTCTAAGAGCAGCCCTTTGATCACTGCTTCTCCTCACCATTTCTGTACAGTTAACTGGAGTATAAGTATGTTACCAAGTAGGTAGTAGAACTGAAAGATGCTATGTATTTAAGTTGTTTTTGCACATAGCTAATATGAATCATAAAATAATAGAAAATTAGGGTTGGAAGGGACCTCAGGAGGTCTAGTCCAACCCTCTGCTCAAAGCAGGACCATCCCCAATTAGATCATCCTAGCCAAGTCTTTGTCTAGCTGGGTCTTAAAAACCCCCAAGGAAGGAGACTCCACAACCTCTATGGCAGGGGCAGGCAATTATTTTGGGCAGAGGGCTGCTTACCGAGTTTTGGCAAGCTGTTGAGGGCAGCACAGGTAGCCCCACCCCTTGACAGGTGCACTGCCCCTTAGTTGCCATCTTGTGACTGGAAGTCCTGCCCCCTAGCCCCTGACATTTGCCATCAGAAGTCCCTCCCCTTGCTCCTGGAAATATTTCTTTCACCAAGGGCTTGTGCCATCTCAGAACCAGAAAAATACCAAATTATATTTTAAAAATCAAACATCTACAACATTCATTCGATTCCAAAAAATATTTTGTCCTGATTTATGTGTGTTTGTGTAGTGTACGTAGAGGTGATTGCACTATAGCTTAAAATGAAGTCTTACTCTTGTATATTGTGGTGGAGTGGGGGGGGCATGGGTATTTCATAGATTTCATAGACATTAGGGCTGGAAGGGACCTCGGAAGATCATCGAGTCCAGCCCCCTGCCCGAGGGGCAGGAAGTCAGCTGGGGTCATAGGATCCCAGCAAGATAAGCGTAGGTTGGTTGGGGGCTGTTAGTGTGTGGGTATGTGGGGGGTGGGGAAGGGTATGGGTCTGGGGGTGTGAGTGTGAGGTGAGGGAGCATATGAGTGTGTGTGTGGATATGTGGGGTGTGGGTGGGTATTGTATTATTGTGGGGGATGCATGCGCGTGGGGGTCTGCATGTATGGCAGTGTGAGGGGGGTGTGGGTGCATGTGTATGGTGGGGTGCACATGTGGGACTTGCCCTATGAACACACACACACACACACACACACACACACACACTCTCTCTCTCTCACTCCCCCTCATTGCACACGCACAAACACATCAACACACACTGTCTCTCCATCCCTCATTACACACACACACACACACACACACACAGTCTCTCCCTCCCTCATTGTTGCAGGGACACGTGCACGCACACACACACGTGCACACACCCTCCCACTCCTGGCCCTGGGATACCTGCACGGTCCCATGCTCCCATGGTCTGGTGATGCAGCTGGGCGCCATATGGTGCTGGAGGCCGGTGGACGTGCAGGGAAGCCGTGAAAGCTGTGGCAGGCAGAGACTTCTGGTTGGGGCTCAGGGCGGGAGAGGGCTGGGGGTGCGGTGAGGTGGGGCCAGGCTGGACTTGCTGGTGAGTCCTGCTGACTTCCCCTGGGTTGTACTGCCCCTGGCCCCTGTCATCTTTGACAGGAAGCAAGGAGTAGATAAATATAAATTTTCTAAAATGTAGGGGCCCTGCAGGCCAGATACAATGGCTTGGCAAGCTGGATCCGGCCCACGGGCCATATTTTGCCCACCCCAACCTGTTCCTGTGTTTTACTAACTTCCTAGTGAGAGAGTTTTTCCTAATATCTAACCTAAACTTCAGCTTGACACCATTGCTCCTTGTTCTGTCATCTGCCACCATTGAGAATAGTTTCGCTCCCTTCAGGGAGTTGAAGGTTGCTATTAAATCCTCCTCTCCGCTCCACTCATAAGTCATGTGCCCCAGCTCCCTAACCATTTTTATTGCCCTCCACTGGACTCTGTCCAATTTGTCCACATCCTTTCTATGGTGGGGGGTCCAAAACTGAACACAGTACTCCAGATCTGGCCTCACAGTGCCAAATAGAGGGGAATAATCACTTACCTTGATGCTAGCAATGCTTTTACTAATACAGCCCAGTATGCCATTAGCTTTCTTGGCAACAAGGGCACACTGTTGGCTCCTATTCAGCTTACTGTCCACTGTAACCCCCAGGTCCTTTTCTACAGAGCATCTGCTTAGCCAGTCAGTCCCCAGTTTATTGGTGTATGGGATTGTTCGGATAACTGAAGATAGTCAGTATTTGTTACCATGTATACAATAGGCAATATACTGGACTGTCAGTGTATTATGCAGCTAAGTGAATTATTTACTTATCTGTTATGCATGTGCACTTCATAATTTGTACAGTATTAAGATTGTGGGGCAGAGACTGTTTTTACTGTGTTTACTCAGCTGCAAGACAAAGTTACCCCCACCCAATCAGTATGGGGAAAAAAGCCTCTTCATCTTATTATCATTGTGGCAAAGTGGGGCTCCCCACCTAGCCACAGTGCTAGGTTCCCCACTTGCCTTTGGGCATGCCACCCACCTGACTCGGCTGCCATGCCTTGTTGGTAATTAATATGATGATAATTAAGGTGGGAGGCTGCCCATTTTATGCCCCAATGCCAAGGGGTGCTGTACGTGGGTCCAAACCTCCCCTACACTGCAGCCCATGCCTCGCAGATGGCATCCAGCTGTTACTGTGTTCCCAGCCTACCGCTAGAGCAAGCTTAGGCCATGCTGTCAGGCCTCAGTCACATGCCTCTTCATACCGCCCGCCTCTCCACACAATCATATACAAGGAAACCTCACTGAATACATTATCTATTGTTAAATTGCTGCCAAACGCAGTTTAACAATATAAAATATATGACCCATATAAGGTAAACATATTGATGGGAACCTTTTTTTGTGGCCCTTAAAAAATGGGCAAGTGTTCCCTCTTCAAACAACTGGCAGCAGGCCTGGAGGTACTGCAATACCAGGCCAGTACTGAAAGAGCCAGAGCCAGCCCTGACATCCTTCCCTTGGTGCCAAAAATGCTATGTTCGATCTTAGCCAAAAGGCCTCATCTGCATATAACTTTTTGTAGGATTTCAGGACTCATGATAAAAACACCCATTTCCAGTCATGAGGAGAAGGGAGGGGTGCTAATGAACACATGAATCCTTTGTTGGGGTAGCTGGAATACACACACATACTGAGAAGTGCTAAGCTATTGGATCGCCATGGCTTGAAATGCTGTTGACTGTGCTGGGGCCCAGCCCAGAGAACTGTGTAGTAAATCATGAGCCTTTTGGCTCTGAACTAATATCATATACAGTTTGTATTATATATATATAAGTACGTACCAAAGTGCAGTTTAAAAGTGTATTTATGGAGTGCCTGTGCTAAAATTTGTAGCAGATTCAAAAAGGGAAACTTTTTGTCAGTTCTGCCTGAACTAAGTCTATGGGTACCTGTACTAATATGCCTATATGCAAATTTTGCTCCTCGTTTCCATGTGGTCAGGAAGAGCAGGGTCTGATAGTAAGGGTGATGGGGAAAAGTTGGTGTGGGTGGCAGAGAACAAGGGGGCTACCTGACCCCCCAGATTTATTTGCCCTGCTGTAGCAGTGGGAGAGGGACAAATTCAAGGTGAACTTCCAACAATTAGATTCTATACATGGAAAATTATAACACATTTATAAATTTTCCATGTAAGGAATCTAATTATTGTGGGGGGGTCGTTTTATATTCAGGGTCATCTTGTATTCAAGTAAATACCATATTATGTGTTTTATAAACTACCTTGTACAATACATTTCTAACCCATTAGTAGGGGTTCTAAATGGTACCACAATAAAAGAATAAATACAAATGATTTCACTGAAAGCAAATGTCTCCCAGCACAGTGTTTAGATGAACCTTTGGCAATAAGGACAGTTGCTTATTTTTCCTTTTCTGTGTCTGCCAATTTAGAAGTTGTACACTATAACCTTCAAATGTATTTTCTTCCCAAGCTTGCCATCAGTTTTTATATCATTGATTTCAGTGGGTGTTTTCATGGACTGATGATCCTGAAGGCCTGATATGATTGAAAGATGCGGTACTGTTTTCCATTTAGTGGGTTTTGTAATGTGGAGAGTGGTTTGAAAGGCATTCAGATAAGACTTCCCAATTCAGTTAAAATTTTAGGTAGCGTATTAACCAAACTACTCCATAGGAAAACCAATGCTTTAGAGACAAAGAGGCTATCTGCTCCATTAATAGATATAACTCTCAATAGCATTAATGAGAGCTGAGTGGATGCATTGAGCGGAAACATTTCCCAAGCCTCCAGATAACTTAGAGTCATCTGGGAAAAAACGAGAGACTGAAAGTGTCATGATTTTTGAGTGAAAGTCACAAGTGTTAAAGTCAAGATGTGATAGAAACAGTCAGTTCCCTTTATTCTCCCTGTCAAGAAGAAATGAGAAACAAAGAGCACTCAGCCAGTTGGTTTTGCCTTGTGATATGGCACTTACAGAACCCTCAACAAATATGAAGGGTCTAAGCCTAATTGAAAATCAGCTTATTGTAAAAGGCTTTTACAAAACCTTTAGCATCTGAGTTACACTGTGCTGGTTTTCCTTGTCTGCCAAATTATCCTGTTTCCAAGGGAACCTAATCTTACCTCCTTGACCACAGCCCACCATGTCGTTGTCTTTGTCATGCTCAGTCAAGAAGAGTGAGTCTTATTGGCATGTAAGGGCATTATTTTGTTTTGTTTTGAATTTTAGGCATTTTTCCCAATGCATTTCTGAATGTCTTCAGGCTTGGGACAAGATCATAAACCAATTCAGTGCTGCAACTTGTTCAGTGTTTTAAGTCCAGTAATTATAGTGGCACTGAACTAGAAATTGGTTGAGTATTTAGATGAACGGGCCAGGTTCCTGCTGGGGAAAAGCACTGAAAGTTATTTCTGAAGTTTGGGCTGGCAGCAGAACCAATGGGAGTCAAAGAATTATAGTCTCATGTAAGACATCTAGGGATCGAAGAGAACTTGGCTGGATTTCTTCTTGTTTAGTCAGAAGAGACTGGGTGTCTTTTTTTTTTTTTAAAGATCTCTTTGGTTTCCCCTAGAGACAGTGAAAGGAGTGATAGCTACTGCTGGTGAAATGTATGCAACTAACTGGCATCACTGTTTGCGAAGCAAATCCATGTCACCCTCTCAGGTGAAAGCTGGAAATGATGAGGTTAGCTGCAAGCAACTGTACGGCAGAAAAGAAGGAAGTGATTTCCACTGAGGGGATAGGGGATGTGCCTTCTTTTTCATTTGTCTACACCTTAGGCTTCTATTTCTTCAAAACACACAAAGTTACCAAATTGGTTTGGGAATGGGAGCCATGAAAGAAAAACCTGAGTAGTATAAAAAGTGGTATTGACGATTCAGTAGGTTGGACTTTTTGGTGTCAAGCTCTATTGAACCAGTGCCCCATTTAAGTGATGGTGGGTGTGTCTACACATGCACTTAAATGTGCATTAGCCTATTTTAATGCGCATTAAAGCATCCCAAAAAATGTGTGCTTTTGCTAACGTACATTAAAATAGGCTAGTGCATCTTTTTCTAGTACATCACAATGGAGGTACTAAATTTAATGCATTACCAAAAGCTCATTAATGAATGTATAGATGTGCCCTGAATGATATGATGGATGCTGTCTTTAAGAGGAGACATGCTATTATCTCCTATAATCTTCTGCAATGGGGTTCCCATTGGCTAATGAAAAGCTTGACCTTTAATTTTATTGATGTTTATCGAACCTAGACTCTGGTGGATTGCCAGAGAGAGGGAGGTCCAAAGGCCTGGGCTTTCCCCAGAGAACATATTGTACCTGTTCTGGAGAGTTCACCTCCAGGAAGGAATAGCAAGAATGATCCAGCAACAGTGATGGCAAGTATATAACTACTGCTGAGATGCAAAGGGAGGAGAGGCTCTTTCTCAGCTGGATCTTAGGCCATTTACAGTCAACATTTTCTCCTGTAAAACAGATAGTTAGTAGGGAACATATGCCTCTCTTTTTCAAGAAGTGAGTTGCTGCTTTCTGCTGCAGTGCTTTTCAACAGTTCCCCAAGAAGAGTAAAGATAATGGTCTAGAAGTCACAGGGGAGGGGATCACTGTGCTCATGGCTTCATCATGGAGTCATGCCTTCCTGGCCAAGCCAAGATGAAATGAAGCATTTTGTGCTATAGCTTATCCAAAGGATCCAGGAGGAATAATGGTTAAATTTTACCTCTGAGACTGTTTACAGACCTTGCAAAGCTTGGAAATAAGCCTCCAAGAAGAGGCAGTCTTATGTTTTTACCCTTTGCTTCAGATGTTTGTCCCAAGCCACCAGCCTCACTCTGTCTTATCCAGATGGAACCACAGCCATTTTACTTTCATCTACATCTCTGTTCCTGAGAGGCACTGAGAGATTGTGGAGTCCACAGGGTTAAGGATTGATAGAAAAGAGTAGGTTTGAGTGTCATGCTTATGCTACTGATATGCTGGAAGCCAAAGCACTGTGCTCCTCAGCATCTCAGGCTGAAGTCTGCATAAGAGAAGCCTTGGAGATGGAGAGTATAATGCTCAGTATCATTCTTGATCTACAAAGGAAAGGATGAAACCCAATCTAGCGTCATGATCTTTGCTGTTGGTAGGCCTAACGGAAACAACAGGGCCACCGTATGTCCACTGCCCAATGGAACTTGTCAGTAAAAAATCCCATTTCCATATTATCTATTAGCATCTTAACCTGGAATTAAAGGTATTAGGGCACCTGTAAAATTCCAACACATCATCTCAGGACTATTTCCTAGCAAAAGGAGGAGAAAGACCTGAGTATAACGGACAACGGTTGTGATAATTAAACATGCCATGGTGCCATCCCCAAGAATAAGGGTGTTTAATTTTAGCGAAATTTATCATTTAGCTGAATAAACTTGGACTGTACAAATTAATCAGCAGTTCCAAGCAGGTATGGTGTTTTGCTTCATTTCATCATTCTGTCATCTGCTGTGACTGAATACTGTTAAACTGTTTTGGCTCAGAAGGTTGGCTATAGATCAGTGGTGGATGAAGTGGCATATGTGTGTTTGCAAAACTCTTTGAGGTCCTGCAACTATCTTATTGTTTGTTCACTTGTTCATTCATTCATTTGCAGAAATCCCTTCCTTTCCAAAATAAATGGTGTAAGACCATTAGAATAAGTGAAACAAGATGAAACTCATACAAAAAGCCTCACAATGGTCTGCGAAAGGCCCTGAAAACCACCTAAATAGGAATAAACAGTGTGTGTACATCTTGGATCTAATTTAGTTCTCTCATATGCTTAACTTTACAAGAAACTATAATAAAATAATACTGAGATTTCTAAAGAGCCATTAAAGAGTTGCTAAGTCAGAAGATCCAACATTAGAACCATTTTCCAAGTGACCTAAAGAATCCTTTGATTTTTATTTTGAGATATGCAAGAACTGCTTTCCCACTGTGAAGATGATGAGATTAAAAAGAGTGGTTCCAATCTTTATAGAGCTGTAGCATTGCTGGAAAGAAGACCAAAGATGAAAAACTTAAAGCTATAAATTCAGCTGTGAGCAGGAACAATTTCTTATTCCTTGCTTGAGTGGCTCTTGAAACATCTGGGAATATGAGCATTTTCCTCTTATTAAACAGATTTTTTTTTCCATTTTCATCCCACACAGTCTGTTTTACATGTCCCCAGATAAAATGCCTGAAAATGCAACAATGGCCTTGTCAGTGAGAGAAGCCAACTGATTGAGTATTACCGTTTGAACTGATATACTAAAGATTCTTTATATCAGGGAGATGGCAGTAATTTTTTAAAAATAGTTTACATTAAGCTAACATATCAGCTAACTCTTCCTTCCAGGATACTGCAAAAGTACATGCAGTAGTATCTAAATATCCAGTATAAGATACCATGCCAACAGGATTCTTGTACAGAAAACTACAGGGGAAAAAATCTCAGGTTTTCTGTATAACTGGAGAATCATTATCAATCAATACTCCAGTTAGTCTGTTGTGATGATGGTGAAGGTAACATCAAGATCAGAATTGAGGGCCCATTATTCCAGGTACTGTGGCAACAAAGAGCATAAGGGTCACTTTTATAGAAGGCTAACCCTCTAAATGAACAGGGCAGGCGCACAGAACTGGGGAGGCAAAAAATTATAATGAGCAAAATTTAAAAAACAAATAACTACTTCTTTCTTTTCTCTGCACAGCAGAAAATGAGGCCCATTGCTTTGAATCAGATGCTTTGGCTTCTGAGAGGGACAGTAAGGCATTCAGACATCCCTATGCTTAGTGTTTTCAATTGGTTGCTTCTCTGCCCCGGTGCTTTCTGAATCACCCTTTGGATGTGCCTTTTGCTCCCAGTTGTCTTTGTAGAGTACTTACAGACCTCTGGACAGAAGTTAGACATAAACTGGTTTAAGTGATCAGAAACTGAGTTAAACCTGTAATAGAACAGAAGTTCAGTACACATAAACCAGTTTCAAAATGAATGAAATTGGTTTAAGATAAACCTGGTTGAAGGTAGTATCAGACTTAACTGATTTAGGTCAAATCGGTTTACTAACATCTGTCCCAGGTCCCTTCTTGGTTCAAGTTAAATCAGAGTACCCCAGCATCCCAGCATGCTTTGCAGCCTTGGGCCATCTACTCCAGAGGGCAGGGCTGGCCCCGCCGCTCTGCTCCCTAGCTGGAGTAGTGGGTGCTAGCTCACTGGCCTTCTGAGGCAAACTCCAGCCGGGGTCTGGGATAATGAACAGAGGTTAAACTCCCTTGTCCCCAAGTATGGAGCTGCCCTACACTGCTGGCTGGCTTACTGCTGGCTGTGACTGTGGACTACAAATCTCAGAGGCACCTGGAAGCAGAAAGAAGAAGTGATGAGCAACCCTACAGAGTCCTGCTACTGTGATTGTGGACTGCAAATCCCAGAGACCTTGGAGGCGGTAGGAAGAGGAAGCGAACACATAGCTTATGCTGACTGTGCCAGAGCTGTGCTCTAGCACCCCTTGGCTTCTGACTTGAGCTACTGCAGGCGTGTAGCTGCGTTTTCTGAATCAAAAGTGAATGTTTGTTCATTTGCTTATTGCTTCAATCTTGGCAGTTTAGACTAACCTGGAAAGACTGAATTAATTCAGCCTTTGGCTTTTTGACTATCTGTACTTAGCCTTGAAGTCCCTCCATTGACTGCACAGGGATCCTAGGTGCCTAAGATGGTCAAATTGAATAGTCTTGCTGAGCAAAAAGTCTAATATTTAAGCATTGGAATTCCTAGGTGTAGGTGCCTAAGGAACCAATTTGAGTCTGCCCAGACTTCATAGCTAAACATGGTGGTAAAGTCAATGCTTAATTTTGCATTCAGCTTTTGCAACTGGAAGTGGAATTGAAACAAAATCTCTCCCTAAATTTTATGGACACAAGTCTACAAATAGCTAGTTCTGGGAATAGTGAATGGAAGTGTTCTGAGAAGCAAGCAGGCCTGGTAGTATTTGTACCACTGTCTTAGCAAGGAAAGATAGAAGTGACGATAGAAGACCAAGAAGAAAAACTAATCATGTGAATATACCCTCCAGCTGAGAAGTGAGTTGGTAGCTTTAGGCATTATCATTTTATATGTATACAAGATGGCTTTTCCTTGCAGCCAGGACTGAAGAGCTAATCAGACTAAGTCATTGTAGTCTGCTAATGGCAACGTTGCCCTTTTATTTGAATAAGAATATTTTGTACTTCTGTTTCCCACAATAAAGCACCATTTTCCCTTTTAATCCTTGTATACCACACCTCCTATTCCTGAACTGGAATTTCCTTTGAAAACAACTTGTGTGTAGATGGTTGAGTCTAAATGACTAATTTGTGTACTTGTAACAGGAAATATTGCTCAGAAAGCAGCTCTAAATCTGTATGTATTGCTTAGGCTTTGCTCTTTAAGCCAACTGCACCATAGGGATTTTGTAATGTCATACTCAGATGTAGTTTTTGGTAAAGTTTATTAACATAGTTTGAGTGTTAGTATTTTTGTGCACGTGTGCTTTTGTGTATGTGTGCATTGTGCTGATCAGTATCTGAAAGTTAGGAAGACAGCTATCAGGGTAGAAAAATAACTCCAGTGAAATTGGGAGGGCATTTTAGACAGTTTAGAGAATGAAAAAAAGTAGGGACTTTCCCTTCTAAATAAAGTAACTTGGTACCAGTGGTGCACAGACCACAGACTTTCTTTATTGTATTTGTTCTGAAGCTGTAGACTTTGGGACTCTCATTTTCATTTTCCGCTGAAGCATAGCTGCATGCATCATATTTTAATCTTGTTTGTGAAACAGGAAAACAGGAGTACTGCATGGTTCTATGTCACTGCCATCAGCTAATTACAGCCATTAAATTGGTTCCACATTTAAAAGCCGTCCCTTGCATGTAAACAGGGGGCTGGGGGACATGTAGACTGCCTTTCCCTTTGTGCATAGAGTGCAGAACACACTAAAATGTAAGTCAAATAATGCGTGAAAAAATCAAATTCAATGTAAATTTATCACACAAGACACGCATGAAAAGAAATGTTTGGGTTGGGATCCAAACAGAATTCATTTGCCAAAAAGGAAAAAAAAACCTGATTGAAACCCATAATTACTTTACGAGTTGCTGTAATAAATTATTTATTAATGTAAATTATTTCACAGGGAAAGAACGTAGAGGAAACTTGAGCAGAAGGATCATACATTATGTATAAAAAACGAACCGTAAAAATATTATAGCAGCACATTTGTGTCACTATAGTTAAAGTTGTGTCAGCATTTTAATTGTATATCCTTATTTTCTGTGGTTAATAACTTTGTTGTTAACATTTACTCTGTGCCATCCGTGGGCTATATTTTTAGTTGCATCAGTTTAAAAAGCATAGGACCATTTTGAAGCAGGAGAGTTGGAAAAATGCTGATTTCTCTTACTTTTTTTTAAATATTTGTATGTTACTGTGACTCAGAATCAGGTTAGTTATCTCTAATGAAATGTTGTAGGACCCGTGTTAGTTTCAGTGCGGATTAGACCACTTACACAATAACCAGTGTAAATCTGGCTGCAGTGATCATGCTTTTTCCTATTTTACGTTTAATTTTTTTTCCTGCCCCTCCTCAGTTGTCTTATAGCTGGGGGGAGCTTCTGCCCGGCATGGTGCCCCTGTAGCGTGTGACAGCGGTGAGCCCACGCTCCGGTGCCCAGGAAGTTGCTGACGGGAGCTCTCTTTCTCCTGCCTCTCTCATTTTCCCTGAATGGTAGAATTACAGCCCCATATGGCAGCTTCAAGTGGAGCATGGAGCCTGAGGGCTGGGCCAGTCGGGCACTCAGCCTGGTTTTCACCACTACCCCCTTGTGCCAGACAATGCCAGCTGTTGCTTTAAGGGCTTTGTGAGACTGGCTTTACAGTGTTTGTGTTCTGTTATTTTTTTGGCTGGATTTTTTTTTTTCCTGAGAAGCAGGAGAGAGAGACAGAGAGAACGTCAATGTTTTAGCAGTTTGTAATTCAGCAAAAGCTGAACAGAATTTCTTGGGGCAAAGACAAGGCACTCTTGAAGCCTGAGATGTTGCATCTCCTGGTTATTGAAGGCCTGTTGCAAACAAAGGAAGTGCGAGAATTTCTTAAAAATAAAATAAAATGAAATGAAAATATCCCTTCCCTGTTCATAATGAGAAGGATTAACCAATCTGAATATTAGAGTCAGCAGCAGCTCCCCAGGCCATACTCTTCCGTGGATACACTTGTAGGTTGGGGGCAAGCAGGTCACAGGTTTGTGTGCAAGGATAATGGCATTAAATGTCTCCTAAGTTTATCCAGGATTATTCACCTCTTGTAACTGGTGGCTCTGTGGAAATCTGCTGCAGGTGTGTAATGGAGCCATGATTACAGTTTCACCTGACCTGCTTTGGCTGAACCCCATAGACTGACCATAGCTGAGAAGTTAAGGGGTTTGCTGCAACCAGACTCCCAGTCGCACGTCACTGGGGAGTGGAATAGGACACAGGCAAGACCGAAATGGAGGGCAAAGTTGCTCACAGCATGCCAGGAGTACATTCTTGGTACTGTAGTGAGTGCCCTAGTAAAAGCTCTCTCAGCACTAAGCCCCTCTCCTAGTACAGTGGTAGAGTTGAATGCACTCTGGTAGGGACCTGGACTTCACCTGGTATTTACACAGGGCCACCTGAGCTTCAGTCACTAGGTAAAGAGCCTGAAGAGCTGGATCCCTCATTATGGTGAGATATTTGTACCCAGCATCTGTAGAGATACAATCACTTAAACTTTGTTTGGAGCCTGGTAACCTGAATCTGGTGTTGCAATTAGAGATGAGTCTGATTAGAGATGGTGAGAGATCATGATACAGAGACAACATTGCTACTAGAGGCGTTGTGGCTAGAGGAGGAGGCTTGGCATCTTTCCATGACGGCAGAAGGGCTAGGGATGAACTTGCCCAAGTGCACACCTGTGCTCTGGGGTTTCGCTGACTACAGAAAATGGATTGTGAGGGGGGTTGTACCAGAGGGAGCTGAGGTATTGAGGGGACATGTGTCCATTGGGTGTTCACATAGCACCTGGGGAAATTGAGGCCTAGGACTGCTGCCCGAGATACTGCAGGAGTGGGTGTTTAAGTCATTGCTCACATTAGCCAACAGCTGATTTATTGTTACATTTTTTGCAAATGAATGTTGTATCCCTTTTATCTGTGTTCTTCTGTTCCATGCTGCAAGGGGAGAAGTACTCCCTGGCAAGGGTGCCCACAGGTACTTACTTTTCCACTGGTTTCTAGCTGGGGACTCATGGCAATTTTGAGTTTCCAGAAACATTGGCCCCTGCCCTTTTTGCTGCCAATAATACTTGGCAGAAGTGTTACATTGATAAGCAAGGTGTTGTTGACTCTGTGATGCTGGTACTGAAAGAACACAACAGGATGAATATCTTGATGTCTTTTAATGTCGGACACGTAACAGCGAGACAGTTGTGACTGTGGACTAGCAAATTAAAACTCCTAACGCCTGCAAGCCAAATTAATTACTAGCCAGCTCTTATGCCATTAGTGACAATGGTCCTGCAATAGTGGTTCACTAAAAGTGAACTTCATCCTCCGGAGGATGTCAGTGTAAGAGTGTGGACTCTTGCAAAGTGCAGTTTTGTTCAGACTGTTTATTAACCTCTGTAGATCAGGTTTCTTGGCCACCTCAGTCACGGATTTGCAGACACAATCTGGAACCCAGACATCCAAGAATATAGATTGGAAGCACAGTTATCTGTGGCTACAAGCTGCTCATGTGAAGTTGGGGTCCAGCTTCTGAAAATCTGTCTGTGATGGTCCCACCGGGGGCCCGGTGTGGGATTCGGAAGTGTGAAAAATTCACACCCTTGATGCTTTTCAAAGGGAACTTTGGTCTTTTCACTGTGATATCAGGGATCAACTTCTGCTGGTCCCGAATCTTCTGTTAAACATTTGAGCGCATATCCCATTGAAGCTGACTGAAGGGAAGTGTGTGTGCACATGCATGTAAGTAACTGAGTGCTAGATTTCATCCTAGTGAGAGATACGGAGGAAAGAACATAAAATTCACATCAAATGCCCTAGGAATGCCTAATATAATTAATGTATTACTGTACTTCCTCCAGAATCCAGATACACTGATGACTCCGTAGGGTTTTTCTCAAGGTGTTTTCATCATCTGTAAAATATCTGATCCTCTACAAGTTTGATGCTGGACTTGGTATCATTTGCACTCACCCCAATCTGGTAGGAGGGTAGCTTTTGAGTTCTGGGCCATAATGAATAATGTACTTGTTTTTATTCAGAAAATATAACGATTTGTTAGGAAAAGAAAGCAAACAGTCACGTACGGGCAAGAAGAAAAAGGCAAGGTACTGTTCTAAGTTTGGTCGCTTTTAGGTGACACCAGGTTTCTTAAAATAAACTTCAGTGTTGCAGCCTGTTGGATTTCTCAGCAGGCCACGCTCTTCAAATCTGTTCAAAGTCCTTTAACCTCCCCTTGTTAGTGCTCTAATTTCAGATGATATTTTTGGTTTTAGGAAGTGCTGGCACTTCCTGACTGATGGCAGATTGAGGGCTTATGACATCAGTGCAGACCCAGTAAGCAGAACAGCTAGCACTAAGGCAACAGGCAGCAATTTTTGGAGAAATTGTATAGTGTCAACTTCCTTCCCACCCCCCTGCCACAGCTACTGCCACCAAAGCCAAAACCAAGGTTAGTCCGAAACATGTTTCACCACATTTCTTGCTAGAACAGTACTCACACAGTTGTCCTATTTCACATACACAGATATGGACTGTGATATTATCTGTTTTACTTGTTACAGATTACAGTTTTGGACTAGTTTACAAAGTGATTTTTAGAAAATGCTGGTTTATAGTATAGTGGGGTCTGTCTGAAGGCTAGCAAAAAGTCGTCAAAACCTTGAATTTAGCAGCAATCGGGTTTATATGTAGTTCTGGCTAATGGATATTACAAGGGAAGGACAAAGATGGTAGGACAGATCTCAGGAGCTGGTTTAGGGGTGGATGAAGAAGTCATCTGTTGATTGATCAAATGCAAGGCACAGACAGTGGGTGTTGAAAAGCAGGGACTTCCAGTACAGGGTGCACTGAATTCAATGAAGAAGACAGTGATGCAGAAGGTTAGAAAAAATAGCACAGCTTCCTCCAGCTGCCAAGGGTGGCAGAAATCATCTCTTTTTCTCCCAACACTTGCATTTCCACACCTCTCCCTCATCTGTTCTTTTCCTAATGCTGAGTCATATGGTGCAAGCCCCAAATCATTTTGAAGTGATAAGGGTTTGAGCGGGGGGGAAAAAATGATATCTGAACAGATTAAAGCGAGGCGATGTAAATCTTCATTTTTTGTCTTGGATGCGTGTTCAAAATGACATTTTGCTGAGGGTGATTTAAAACATATACAAGGAATCAAAGACCAATTAAATCATATTTCCCATAAAAGCAGATTCAGCTCCAACTTTTTGACTTCCCCGTGTCTTTGGTGGAAAAATGGGCCAGCACACTCTCACAATAAAAGCACAGGACATGTTATCTCTAGTTGTGGCTTGTTTGCACTTGAAAAGCTAGTGTCAACCACAGTTAAGCAAACAAGTCTTAATAACTGTCAGCCGCAGCAGAGGCAGGTGTAGTTACACTTGCAGCATCTTTACACCCACAATTCAGAGTGTTGTAAAGGCTTAGCTGTTTGCAGAAAGCCACGTCTTGTTAAGAACCTTTTAGTTTATGTCAGTAAATAAAACCACATGCTAAAACAAAAGAATCAGAATCAGCTCAGCATCTGAAGCTAGAGTTATCTGATGAATGTGCAGATTGTGTTCCCAGGGTGCTGTGGACCCTCACGATTAATCACGTTCTGTTAAAGGCATTTCTGTTAAAGACGAAAGAGCATGTTTGAGGCTCAAAAAGAAACCAGGCAATTCAAGTTTAAATTAACCAAGCCAAGGCTGACAGGCTGTAAAACGTGTACTTGGCTGGACTGTGACTGCTTCTTCCCCAGACCTGATGAAGAGCACTTACAGCCTGGAGATTTGTCTCCTGTCTCTCCCATCTACACAAGATTTTACTTCAACTTAAAAATCTTGCTCCCCTCATATTTCTGGACTGTTACAATTATAACAGCTATACCACTAGGCTTTAAAACATAACTTAATTTTAAGAGTGACACATTTGGTCATATTCACCCTTGTTTAATTCTTCTGAAATCAATGAAGATATCTCGGAAATTAATGTAGCCTCATTATGTGGTTGTCAGCCTGACACAGGAAAGCCCTTTCAGTCATTCCCCAAAGTGTGAAATTCAGCCTTTTCCTCAAGATAAATGTAGGGCTTACTCTTACTGAAGTCCCTGATAGTTTTGCCATTGAGTTCAATGAGAGGCAGGACTTTACGTGGGGTTTGGATCAGATCGG
The DNA here is from genome assembly GCF_000455745.1 of Alligator sinensis. Lineage (NCBI taxonomy): Eukaryota > Metazoa > Chordata > Crocodylia > Alligatoridae > Alligator > Alligator sinensis. The sequence continues at coordinate 957,529 of NW_005842517.1, read as the reverse complement.
TCTTGAGTGTGTAAGAAATGCAGGATCAGGTCTCCAGTGTATGGAGTTGAATGAGCCTGCCAGTGTTACCCAAATAATAATTAGGATTTTAATGGTCCTTTAGGCTTGAGTTGAACATCCAGGCATGTGTCCCTTTGAAGCTTAACAGTCTGAGGATGGAACTGTCCTCCGAACCTGCTCCTGCATCAGGCCTAGCTTTGTTCTGCCAGGATAGTGCAGTGCACATGGTGTGCAACTGTTTTCAGTCTTTTGCAAAACTAAGGCATAAAACTATTAATCGTCAGCATTCTCTTGCTTTTGTCAGGTTAATATGACACAAGGGAAGTGCTTGACTGTGCAGTTTTGTATGTCCTTTCTTTTGTTTTTTGGAAAAAGAAAGACAGGATGGATATGGGAAAACAAAACAATAAACTGGCCACAACCACTATGTACAGTTTCCCCTGCAACACTGGGCAGGTCCCTTCACCTCTCTATGCCACATTTCTCACCCATCCTGCACCTTCTATGTTGACTATAAGCTCTGAAGAGCAAAGTTTGCTTCTTAGTGGGCTTGTCATATTATTGTGGAACAATAAACCCTGGTACTTATTGTGCCGGAGTTTATTGCTACAGGCACACTATTTGCACATGTGCCCGGGACTCCAGCATGCTGAGTCAGGTTGGAGCAGCCCTGAGTGGCAGGGGGACCTGGTGGGGGGTGGCAAGGGATCAGCCTACCAGCCAGGGCCGCTCCAAACCCGGCTCAACTGACTGGCAGCCCCTGCACTGAAGCAGCCTCGTGTCCCAGCCAGCCACATCAGCATTTACATGTGGGGCTGTGGAGTAAAAAAGAACTCTGCAGCAGGATAGTACTGGGGGGGGGGACCTTCAATGCACCCCCACTCACCCCCCCATTACTGTGAGCTAACTTGAATCTGGAGGGGATCTGGGGCAGAAGTTCAATGAACCGATTTAACTTAAATCAGTTAAGTCTGACACTATATCCATCCAGGTTTATCTTAAACTAGTTGCAGCCATTTTGAAAGCAGTTTATGTGCAATGAACTTATGTTGTGTTACAGATTTGAACTGGTTTCCGATTGCTTATACCAGTTTACATGTAGTTTCTGTCCCTAGCCCTAGAGGTTAAAAAACATTAGGAAATTACTTGCTGGACACATGTTGTTAGCATCTTAATGTTCAATCTTTTGTTTAAATTAAAACCTAAAGTAAGCGGACTAAAAACCTAGAGTATTTAATTTAATATTCTACTACAAATGAAGAATCTATTACATTGCAACAGCACAAAAGAATAGCTTAATAAGTTATTTTTGTTGCTGTTTTGGCATTTATAAATGGGCAAATATGTCTTCTTAAACAAAGCCATTTCCTTTTGAATTGAGCAGTTCTTGAAAATTTTATTCTGGAACAAATTACAGCTACCGGCTAAAACCGAAAAGAGGTTTGCAATTAAAAAAAATTAACACATCTTTAACTACAGTAGCAGAAATGGGTACACTACAATTATTATTATCAGTGTTTAGCAGATGAGACACTTTATTTTACAAAACCTTTTGTTCCTTATAGGGTGCTACTGAGTCATTTAAAATCCACCCCCCCTTGCAATATTCCTTTTACAATTTAGCATTCCACTGATTTCAAAGTTAACATTTATTTGCTGTGAAAGCCATTTCCTGGGTTGTCATGTGATATTTCAAAACAATAATTCTGTGCTGATGGGGTTCAGGCAGACTGCAACATCTGACAGTCATCATACTGAAATTCTTCAGCGCAGAGAGAACCCCACTCTGCGTGGCTGACTAAATGTCCATTGAATCATTTATACAGGCTACAGTACTGTAAAGGACACTGCACAGTAGGGGTATTGCTATAGCATATTTCATATGCAAAGTGGAAACACCCTTTACAGTGGTAAACAATAAACTTTGCAAGGGTTGATCTAAAGTGCAAAGGAAAAAAAGAAATACCCTCAAGTGTTGCTCAAGGTAACATCATGCATAAGGTTTTCTTAGTCATTTTTAAAGATTTATAGCTGTTTTGTACAGAATTAATGTTGACAGAGGAAGGCATCCTATATCCTCTTGCACAGGCTTACAGGATTTGTAAAATGTAACATCTAGGGGTTGAGGCTTATGGCACCTTGCCATTAAAATTAGCTTCTATTTTGGTTTCTTTTGTCTGGTGACTTGACCTGAGAAATCTCTCTGCTGCCTATATTAGCAAGAGGGGAAAATAATAAAGAACTAAACATAGATGTAATTGTTTTCAGCATAGATTTTTTTCCTTTTCATTGTTCTTATTAAAATGAGAAAGACAGGAATGGTTAAAATGGAAATGAATTAATAGCTCAGATATGAACTGGCTCTGCGGTTACTACTAAGTGACATCCATTTTGATTAAGAAATAATTAAGCTAGCTTGCTGCAGTTAAACATTAAGCAGTTTCAACCAATTTAGGCCCCAAATTTGACCCTTTTATGAATTCAAATTATCTTTATAAAAGGGCAAATACTCTGAACTTTTAGTTCTTATTTTATTTTAGTAAGGTTTTAGTTAGAAGTTCCAAGTATCAGTTTATTTTAAATCAAGCACTCAGTTGCCTGTATAAAGCAAAAACATTGCACAATTTTGATTTGATCACATGAAAAACTACTGCAGAATTTAACTACTGTATTTACTCAAATATAAGATAACCCATTAGAGTCTATATATGGAAAATGCCTAAAATTGTTATAATTTTCCAGGTATAGAATCTAATTATTGAAGAGATTTGCCTTGAACTATCCTCTTCGCACTGATATATCAGGGAAAATAAATCTTGAGGGATCAGGTGGCCCCATTGTCCTCTGTCCCTCAACATCTTCCCACCGCAGCCCCTTCCCCTTCCCCTTTACTATCAGACACTCCTCTCCCTGAGTACATAGAAGCGAGGAGCAAATTTATTTGCAATTTGAAATAAACATGCCTGAAGTCATTTAGTTCATCCGAAATTGATGCACTTTACCTTTTTTAAAACTGTTGCAACACTTTTAAGCAGTACTTTTGTACTTACTACACAGGATGCTACATCACCATAGCAAAAAGCTATAGCAACATAGCTCATCACTACAGTGACATAGTGTCAGCAGGCACAAACTGTGATGCCACCACTGCACAGTATCAAGTGACTGCACACTAGGGTCAGAAAGTACCAGCAATTACTGTGCATTCATTTAGTACTTTTGATCCCAAGGGGATGGTGTCAGGTTTGGTTCTGGCCATCCCAGTGCCAGCCTGGTATAGCAGTACCTCCAGGCCCAGTTCCCTCCTGAGTGAGCAACTACCTGGGTTTTTGGGGGTTTTTTGTTTTTATTTTAAAGGCCACACACCAAAAAAGGTTCCTATCACCATGTTTGCCCAATATGGGCCATATGTTTTATAGTCATGCTTGGTCTTGGCTGGCTTTAATCAACTTCATAGTTGGTTTTCATTACTGAGCACATGCTACTTTTGGCAGGAGTTCAGTGATATACAATGTATTTAATGAGGTTTCATTGTATGCAAATGTAAGATGAGGAGCTTTCCTCCACCATGCTGAAAAAAATATGGTCGTGCATCTTGCCTCTGCAACAGCAGGCTATAAAAACGGTTACTAGTCAAGCACAGTTGGGTGATGACTTTTTTCCATCACGGCTGTTGGTGACATAATTCTCCCAAGGCTTTCCTGTTGAGTATGAACAGGCATATTTTTAAAGAATCCTGCTAACCGTAACCGTAACTATAACCATACTATACAGTAGAGAAGAAATCTTAATGACTTTTTTCAGTTGGGTGGTCAATGGGGGTATCTTTTTGTTTGGGATGAGCAGGAATTGCTCTATATCGACAGGAGGTCAACCATTTGTTTTTTTATGATCTGTAACGTGGTTTGTCACATTCTGATATGTTGTGTTGCAAATGGCATTCTAGCCATAACCATATTTGTACATTTTCAAATATGATTGCAAACTGTTGTATAGTTAAGGCTGGTTCTCAGAACTAGTCACAGTCTCTACAAATGTTGATTGATGAAAGTTGATACAAACCCATGGGGAAGTATTCAACAGGAGATCGCATTAGCTTTTATTCCAATATATTAGAAAAGCATCAAAAGGCCAAGTCAGATAAATGAAATTGCTTTTTTTTTCCAGTGGGATTTGTTGAATGAAGAACAGGAGGCAAAAAATGAACTATAAACAAGAACACAATTACTGACATATACCTTTAAATTAAGTTTTCAAAACTGAAGAAATTATTTACAACTGAGATTTTCAAAGAAACATAAAAAGTGTTAAATATCCAATTCCTACTGAAATTCAGTAGGATTGTGTGTCTTTAATTTCCTTTGGTGTGTTCACAGTTAAAGCAAGCAACTGACACACATATTTGGCACCTAATCTCTGTAAGCATCCTAACCACAAAGATCACCTCCCTGAATTACTGTGACTTCATTGTTTTTTGTACTTTTCCATGCATGTTTAGGGGCATTTGCTATGATCCTTTGTGCTGTGATTCTTTTTTAGTCAATTGTATCAATTGCTGGAGAACTTGTCTTAGGTGAAAATTTTGGGGAGGGCATTGAAGGACCTTTAATGCACTCCTTCCTTTATTTTGCCTCCTTCCTCCCTGCGAAGTGGGTGGGTCCCAGTTGTAGTTAAACTGGAACTCAGAATCTCTTGGAACACAATTAAACTGAAGCACAGGTAGCTAGGGCTCACAGCATTGCTAAACCTCGGTCAGGGGTTTTTCTGCATGGATCATGATTTGGACTGTGTTGTAATTAAGAAACTGGTTTACCTGTGGAGTGACACATACCCTTCAGGCTTGTATGAAAAATCCCTGTTATGTTGTTCCCATCAGTATTTTGCATGACTCTTATTGGAATGGCTGCTTTGAATTATGAGGATACTCAACAATATGCATTACTTTTAAAGTTGTGTCAGTATTTTCAATTATGAGTTAAAATTTCAGTGAGAACAGCTGTGTCTTCAGCACCTATCATATGAAAACTAGACCACTTATTTAAGTTTCTCTTAATGGATTTAGGTGTCTGATGTTAGGCATTTATATTTAAAAATTATCCCAGCTACGCCTGTGTCATATTATATATTGTTTCTCCTGCATGATTTACTTTAAGATCTTTTTTATTAATGGGTAACACATACCCAGTAAATGACTGCCTGCATTAGAACATTTACTTTACAGAGTAAATGTAATGCATTTACTTTACCAAGGCTTCCTATCTTTAGGACAATTCCAAAAGAAAACTTGCAGCCAGATCCTGAGCTGGTATAAAATGGCATAGCTTCATTTATTTCACTGGGTTAGGGTAGCTGAAGCAGGTTTTTGGTTCTTAATTCTGATTTTAGGTGTCCCTTAGACACTTGTGAACCTGTTTATTTTTGTACTTGTATTAACCATTTCTTGATAAACGTATCTGGTAATTGTTGTTTCAGAGACCAGAACTAAACAAATGATTCTCAGGAGTAGTTAATCTAGGACAGGGGTGGGCAAGAAGCGGCCCGCGGGCTGAATGTGGCCCACCAGGCCATTCTATCTGGCTTGCAGGGCCCCTAAAATATGTAGAAAATTAATATTTATCTGCCCCCAGCTGCCTGTCATGAGGCCCTCGATGGCTTGCCAAAACTCAGTTAGCGGCCTTCTGACCAAAATAATTGCCCACCTCTGATCTAGGAAATAAAGTTGTCACTGAAGTTTTATGAAGCTAAGTTCTCCTTAGCTTGTGCAATTGGTATAGTCAAAGGCTTACCTGAGGAAGCGCACTTTGTGCCCTAAATCTTGTCCAGCATCTCTCCCAACCAGGTAGTTGGTCCAAAAAATGGTATCACCAAAAGCAAACAAACAAACAAACCCCCTCCCCTCCCCCCCCTGCAATCCTTGCCTCCCTTCTCAGAAGCAGTTTCAGTTAGGTTTGCTTCTGCTGACATTTTCACTTTATCTCTTGCCATCCACACCTTAACTTATCATATGGCTTTAAAGCATGGAAACAGTATTCTAAGGGTTACTTAATTTATATTAGAAAATGCCCTACATGTTATTCTTAGTAAATGGATGCAGAAAATGAATCATGTAAGTAATTAATGCTAATGTGTCTATATATATGTTTGTATTCTTTTTAAATTAGAAAATGACAGATGGAGAGATCTCAGCAGGCAATGTCCACTGCACAGGAAATGTCCACTGCAGATTGAGCAACCTAGCAGCAACATTTGGGACTGCCTGCCTGACAAAAATGAAGAAGGCTCTATATGGCAAAGAGATACAGTTAACACATGTTCAGTGACCAACTTGATTAAAGACCTCAGTCTTAGTGACCACAATGGTAACCCCTCAGCACCTCCCAGCAAACGCCAGTGCAGGTCACTTTCTTTTTCTGATGAAATGTCAAGCTGCAGGACATCCTGGAGGCCTTTAGGGTCAAAGGTCTGGACTCCAGTAGAAAAGAGACGGTGTTATAGTGGGGGAAGTGTCCAACGCTACTCCAATGGCTTCAGCACAATGCAGAGGAGTTCTAGTTTTAGCCTACCTTCAAGGTCAAACATACTATCCTCATCATATGACCAGTCTGGATTTAGCAGCAGATATGGGTGTCAGCCATGCCAAGGGATGAGGAAATCTGCCACCTATGGACAAGCAGGTGACATCTGGGGTAATGACCACAGTTCTGTTGAGAGCAGCAGGGTTGAAATGCAGCGGTCCCTCTCCTGCTCACATGATCAGTTTTCCTCTTCGGAATATTGTCCACCCTCAGCAAACAGCACACCTGCCTCAACACCAGAGCTGATGAGACGCTCCAACGGACTGTCCCGCAGCCGATCTCAGCCATGTGTCCTTAATGACAAAAAGGTTGGAGTTAAACGACGACGGCCTGAGGAGGTTCAGGAACAAAGGCCTTCGCTGGACCTTGCCAAGATGACCCAGGTAAGGCATAGTTATCTCTCTGGCAAACGTGAGTGGCACAGACCTTGACCAAACATCCAGATGGAACAGCATTGATGTGGTATTTTAATTTAGTCAGCCTACGCTTTAAATGTTTCCACTTGGGCTAAAATCCCTTTATCATCTGATGGAGTTGCTTTAATATGCATAAAGTGGATATGGGTGTTATGGAGAGGCTTGTTCCTTTTGTCAGAGCAGAAAACTTTCCTTCTTCAGCTGGACCTTTAGTGTCAATCTTTAGAAAGCTTGGTTCTTTTCTTTCCTGCACTAATTAGATCTGAATGCTGACTCCCTTAACACACCTTTCCATTATTCGCTCATGGCATGTAATTCAACCAGAAATAGTCCTTAATGCACAATTCATATATGAAATAAGGTAAAAAAGCAACGAGGACTTGCTTGAGGAAGTGAAGACAACGTCAAGGGTATTCAGCACTAATGTTATCAGTAGTTGAATTTTCACTACTGGGGACTTTGCTGGTTGTTAGCAGTGACGGCAAGAAGTCTTAGTTTCTGTATCATGTTCAGTTGCAAACTTAGAGCAAAAGTTTCCTCTTCAATCTGCAGTGCCAATTCACAGTGCTGATAAGAGATTTGAAGTGCATATCCAGAAGGATTTTCTTTCAGAGCCCACAGCCTTCAAGACTCAATTATGTGATCTTGGCCTTTAAAAATGTGTGACCAAGCACCAAAATGAAGTGATGCATCAAAGAACAGCACAAGTAGCTATACCATTTTGCACCAAGTTTTCAACAACCACAGTTCTATGATTCAGTGTTTCTAATGTCAATAATTTACAATAATAAAATCCTGAGATAACCAGCTTTATGTAGTTCAGAGATAAATATGGGTCTAAAGATCCCATGGCTCTCTTTTTTTTTTTTGCAAGACTAGGGTATTAACCCAGCTATCCTGGCCAAATTCCAAATTGAGTTATTACATACCGCCTGCCAAAAATTTCCCCTGAAGTTTCAACTGCATATGGAATTCTCCTTTATTTTCTGTTGTATAATGTTGTTAAACAGTTGTTGCATTTTGGCCCAGGGGTGAATGCATTTCTGTTGTGTGTGAAAAAATTCTCTTCATCTAGCTTGTACAACCATTTACTGAGCTCATAAGTCCTTTGTGAAAGTCCTGGATGGAAAGGGCTATAATCAGCCTTAATTTGTTGTTAATAATAGATTTTGTGGTATCTTTTAAACAGGTGGGGTTGTGAAAGAGAGTTGCAAATTTCATCTCCTTTCCATAACCCAGTGCAGTGACCTCTGGTGTTCTAAATACATTTCTTTTCTTTTACAAAAAATGTGGTGTTTTATGACATTTTATACTTTATGGCTCAATAGGTGCTTGAGTGAATTCATTTGTGTTTGAGGATGCAACTAGTTTTTACCATACCTGAGAAACTTAAAAGATAAAAAGGGTCAGAAAACTCCATAATTAGCTAATTTGGGGCAAGGGGGAAGTACAGCGCATGGGGGTCACCATTTGATGAAATGTGTTAGTTGCATTTAATATACCAAGCTCATTTTATTAGCTAATAAGCTGGGTAGGTAGTAAAAACAACTTTCATATGTTGTTATATTTTATTAGCCACAAGTTGTAATAACACAAGTGGCACCACTGAAGGCCTTTTCATTTCTTTGCATTGATGGACACATTTTTTAAACATTTAGGGTGTGTCTACATGTGACGCTATGTTGCCATAGCAACATGCTATGGTGACAGCATCTGCAGGGTTCTACATGTGACCAGCAGCTACTTCGCTGGAGCAACCTGCTCCCCTGTTATAGTGTGTCGCTAAGGCAAATTAGCTGCTAAAAATAATCGTGCGCATTGCAGTATAGGCTGTTACTGTGCCATGCTTTAGTAGTTCCTAAAGAAAGTACTAACCATGGTGCAGTAACAACATCACCATAGCAACATATGTAGATACACCTATAGTGATGTATATTTGTGCCCTTATATATAGGTTGCTTCATTTGCTCCAGGCTTGTCTCCAGGAAATGGTGGCATGAGTGGTGGAGGTGATAGGAGGAGGTGAAAGAGGCAGCTGTGAATGAAAGTACTCTGTGGGAGGTGGTTCATCAACAAGTCTCCAGGTATATTAACCATACATAGAAGTGGACCGGAGGGGATTTATAATCCTTTGAGATGCAAGGAGCCTTGGAGAAAGTAATTGCTGAGTGTTTTGGAATAACTCTTGGGGTATATATTGGTCTGAAAGCCATGAGAATATAATGCTCCCAACTTTGTACACTGGTGAGTACTTACTTACTTGGCAGCAAGGGCACTAGTTGCATGAGGGAGTGTTATTCAGCAATCACTCATCAGAGCCAAGGGGACTGACAAGGCATCTACTTCATTCACTCTCTAACTGTTCAGCATTGTTATAAGATCCCATGCATAGTATAATAACCAGTTTTAACTGGCTTATTCTGCCTTTAAAGGTCCAGGCCCCACAGCTTCCTTTCTCAGCCAAAACATTTAAAAAAAATACAAAAGTTCCAATACTCATAATTCTAACTAATAATGTTCCATTAGTTCCTGTGGCACCTTGCATTGCTATATGGACTTGCAGGTATCTCTTGAGATATCAGCACTTCTGCTGGCAGGTGAAGGTAAGTCCATTTTGCCCTGTCCCAGCTGTCACAGCTTGCAGTGGTTGCTATCTTCTTCAGAAAAACAGCTGATGTGGTGCCCCTTATTTCTTCCTTCAGGGATTTGGAAGTGTTACCTCTTTCTATGTACCTTGCATTCATCTAAAATCCAAAACATATTTTTTTCCTGCCTTGCTTGTCTTGTTTTATATCTTCAGATTCCCAGCGATTCTGATACCAGTTTCTTGGAGTGCAGATGTTTATTTTTGCAGAGCAAAATGCCAGCAGGTGATAACACATACTCCATTGGTGCCATTCTATAACTGAACATTGGGAGCTGGGGGTTACTAATGGGGGACTTAAGTGTCTATACACAAATGCTAGGAGTATGGGGAATAGGCAGGAGGAACTGGTGCTCCTCCTAGCAAATAAGGAATATGATCTCGTTGGAATAATGGAGACCTGGTGGGACACCACATATGACTGGGCTGTATGCATAGAGAGCTACAGGCTACACAGAAGGGATCAGGTAGGGAAGAAGGGGGTAGCTCTCTATGTAAAGGAGCAGTATGCCTCCTTGGAGATCCAAATTGATTCAAGAGAAGGGTGACTCTAGACCCTGGTGGTCAAGATACTGGGGGGACGAGGAGAAGGGGACTTGATGGTAGGTAGCTACTACAGACTGCCACACCAGGAGGAGGAGCGGGATCTGGAATTATCCAGAGAAATGATGGAGCCCCCACATTCAAGGGACTTGGCTGTCATGAGTAACCTCAATTACCCTGACATCTGCTGGGAGGAGCACTCGGCCAGATCTTACCGCTCACATAGGGTTTTGGCCTGCGTGGAAGTACTTTATTTAGTACAGGAGGTGAACAGGCTGACCAGGGGGAAGGCTTTGTTGGATTTGGTTCTAGCCAAAGGGGATGACCTGGTGGGAGATCTGAGGGTAGTCTGGGAGATGATGATCATGGGATGATAGAATTCAGTATCCATTGTGGGGTAGGGAAGTCAGCTAGTAGGGCAGAAGAGCTTGACTTCAGGAAAGCTAGCTTCAATGAGCTTAGGAAAATAGTGGGAGAGACCCTATGGCAAGAGGGACTGGAGGGGAAGGGAGTTCAGGAAGGGTGGTCATTCCTCAAAGGAACAATCCTCAGAGCTCAGAAAAGGTCCAGTCCTGTATGCAGGAAAGGTGGTAAAGGGGCTGGGAAGCTCTCTTGGCTTAGCAGAGGAGTCAAGGAGTGCTTAAAAAAGAAAAAGGAGGTTTAAGGACAGTGGAAACAAGGAGTAGTCACCAAGAAGGAATACACAAGTATAGCCCGTATTTGTAGGGAGAGGATAAGGAAGACAAGAGTGGTGACTGAAATCAGGTTGGCAATTGAAATCAAGAACAATAAGAAGTCCTTTAGGTATATAGGGAGCAGGAAGAAGACCAAAGGAAATGCAGGGCCCTTGCAGAATGGGAAGGGACAGCTGATAACAGACAGCCAGGAGAAAGCTGAACTCTTTTGTGTGTCAGGTATCCAGGTTGTGGCCATATTGGTGTAGAGGGAAAAGCAGTCGGGGCTTACGGTAGAGGTGATATCTTTTATTAGACCAACAAGATTTTTGCAAAAAAAATCTTTAATTGGAAGCTTTCGAGCACAAACACCCTTCATCAGGCATTGGAGAAAAAAGTTCTCCTGAGTAGAAATCAAAGTTCATATTTCATAGGATTTCACAGAGGAGTCAATAGATGGAAAACTCCTCTGGGCAGGCAGTTCTTAGCTGATAAAAGAAAGTCTCTCACCTCTTTAACGAACTATTTAATGAATACTTGTGCATTGGTGTTCCTGGTCGGATACAGGACAGATGCGGGGGAGGAGGGTAGGAAGCGTGATTGCCAGCCAATGGTCAGGGTTGAACTGGTGAGAGAGCACTTAGAGCAGCTGAATGTCTTCAAGTCAGCAGGATTGGATAGACTACACACAAGAGTGCTGAGGGAATTGGCTAGAGTCATTGCAGGACCCTTGGGGAAGGTATTTGAAGGTTGTGGTGCTCGGGAGAGGTCCCAGAAGACTGGAAAAGGGCCAATGTGGTGCTAGTCTTTAAGAAGGGGAGGAGGGAGGATCTGGGAAACTATAGGCCAGTCAGTTTGAGCTCAATACTGCATAAAATTTAGGAAAAAATTATCAAGAGGTCCATTTGTGAGAGACTGGTAGAAGGCATGATGCTGAAGGATAGGATGGTTTTGTTGTGGGAAGGTGATGTCTGACCAACCTTGTCTCCTTTTATGATCAAGTAACAAACTGCTTAGATGTGGGAGACATGGTTGATGTCATATATTTAGATTTTAAAAAGGCCTTTGATATGGTCTCCCATAACACTCCTATAAAAAACCTAGGGGGTTGTGGGCTGGCAGAGTCCATGGTCAGGTGGGTTGGGAACTAGCTAGAGTTGAACATAGAGTGTGTGTGGATGGGTCTGTATTGTCTTGGTGGGAGGTGGCCCGTGGTGTCCCACAGGGTTCAGTTCTTGGCCCCGTGCTGTTCAACATCTTTTTCAATGATTTAGATGAGGATGTGGAAAGCACACCGGCTAAGTCCATGGATGATACTAAATTATGGGAAAAAGTGATCATGCTAGGTCCATAGGATGTAGATCCAAGTGGACCTGGACAAGCTGGAAAGGTGGGCGGAGCGGAACTGGGTGTAGTTCAATAAGGAGAAATGCAGAGTGCTTCATCTGGGGAGAAGTAACCAGTGACATGAATATAGGTTAGGAGGAGATGTCCTGGCCAGCAGAATGGCTGAAAAGGACCTCAAGGTTGTGGTTGATCACAGGATGAACATGAGCTACCAGTGTGATTCTGTAGCCAACAGAGCGAATGGCATACTGGGATGCATTAGCCAATGTGTCACAAGCAGGATGAAGGAAGTGATACTTCCTCTCTACTTGACATTGGGGAGACCTCACCTGGATTACTGTGTCCAGTTCTGGGCACCACACTTCAAAAAAGACATGGAAAATCTTGAAAGGGTCCAGGGAAGGGCCACAATAATAATTAAGGGCCTGGAGGACAAATCTTATGAGGAAAGACAGGTATCTGGAACTGTTCAGCCTCAGGAAGAGAAGAATGGGGGGGGACTTGGTGACCATCTATAAGTACGTAAGGGGTTAATATCGGGAGCTGGGAATAAAGCTGTTCACTAGGACACCTCAGGGGAGGACAAGGAGCAATGACCATAAATTGTTAGAGGATGGTTTCAGGTTGGATGTAAGGAAGAACATGACATGAAGTAGATGCCTTATTTTGACCTTGTTTTCTACCTGGCCTTGGATTGGAAATACTGGGGGATTTGTAGTAACAAACCCAACGCTTTACTGCAAACTGCGTAATAACTCATGCATACTTAAGAGAGGCCCATTTTCAAAGAATACTATGTCATGTAAAGAAATGTTGTCTAGCAAAAATGAATTTGATCTGCACGACTGCCTTTTCAGCTGTGCTATCTCCTAGTAAGGCTATCTCAGGGAAACACAAATACATAGTTTCTTCTAGCATGGGCAAACAAGTGCAATGCATACTTTGCTCCAGGGAGCCATTTTTTCCTGTGCTGTCAGTATGGACTCTTTTAGTTAATTTGGCTTGTAATTTTAACATCTGCTCAAGTTCTTCAATATCACTGTGCACTGGTGAGAAGTACAAAACATTTCTGTATCTTTTATATTTTCCAATCCCTACATTCACAAATCCTTTTAAACACAGTTTTTTATAACATATTAGAAATTGCTTTATGATGCTTTTAAACAAAATCCCATCTAGTCCTGGCAGCCCACCCTTACATGGATAGTAGGGACTGGAATATGCTGTCTTGGCCACCTTGTGGTAATAGTCTTAGTCCCTTTTTGAGAGTTACATCCAGAATTTAACTCTGGGCTTTGCTCCGCTGCATGTTTATGCTCTAGGTAGCATGATAAATGCTTTAGGTAGCATGATAGCAATCATCAAATCTCTCCCAGGTTTGTATTCAATTTGCAAATTTGTAGCTGAATATCGGTGTATATTTGTGAAGGAAGGGCATTTCTCAGGTCTGCTTAGCAAGGGCAATAAGTGGTTAATGATGAGTTTAAACTAGCACTGGCCTCCTGTAACTAAAGACATGAAACTATTTACACTTATGGATTGAAGCCTAGGCCACCACCTCTATTTGAGTTTATTGGACTTAAATTTTTGTTAGTGGCATTATGGCTCTGGTTTGGCTGTATCTTTTGTAGAAGTACTGTACCACTTCCTTCTTGGAAATATCTATAGTTTTGTATTTATTGTCCTAGTACATCGGGACTGGGCCTCTTTCATTAACTCCTTCAGCTGTTTTAGGAAATACAGCTCATATCTATTGGACATCTTGCATAGGAATACTATGTATACACTCTGATTGCTGGTTTGGGCAGCTAGATTAGCCATGGATTTGTCAGTAATCAGAGTCAAAGAGTCCAGTAGAGGTCTGAGTCATTAAGTGTTTCATTTCTAACTGATCAGAATTGTTTCATAGGAACCTCTACTGAACACAACAACCAGTCGTGAGAATCTCTTAAAGTTGCAGTTCCCCACACGCTCTATGTCTAGGGAGGTGGAAGCTCTGCACATAAGTGGGTAATCGTGGCCCTGATTAAAGAATAGTCAGTCATAGAGGGCTGTAGACTGTGTATGCTAGCTCTGAACTGCCTGAATAAATAGCCTTAAAGAGGAAAGGAAAATGTGGGGAGAGTCTAGAGGGACTGTGGTGCTAAGGGAGCACATTCTTCAAACAAGCTCAATTACAGCAGCATGAAAAATGGATCCCACACTGGGAGAAAAAAAAATCTATTTTTCAGCTCCCTTTTACCTAGCTCCTTTGTGCTGAATAGAAAAAGAAAGTCCAATTCTTTGTGCAACAGCAGCAGCAGCAGCTTCTCTTTTAAGTTCAGCCGTAGCTCCAGCTGCGTCTGTTTCAGTGACAGCAAATGACACAGTGGTTTGGGTTGATATAGAGGTTTAAATCTGTCCCTGGTGACAAAGGCCTTTCAGACCCTCAGGGCCTCAAGGAGATGAGGGTCCACAAAGGAGAGGAGGGGGTTATATTCATTTTAAAAGAACGAAAACAAAAGTTAAGTCATATACTCTAGGCAAGAAACTATACACACATGAAAGCACGTTTTTGTACTATGCTGTCCATTTGCCCTGTGGAATGAGCACTTAACTATTCTACTAATGAAAAAGTGGGCTCCCTCCTGTACTGCAGCATATTGTATTCTCATAGGTGCTTCCTTTAGTTTCTAAACCCATATTGAGCTAATTGGAATGATATCCCCCAATCAGATTTGAATTGCGGGGCTGCAGAGCAAAACGATAGCAACTTTAGAATAAAATAAAAGGAAATGAAGTGTAATGATGTATGGCTGGATGAAATAGCTGGAGTATTCTGAGCACAGTTTTCACGCATTAAAGGTCTTTCTCCTTTGCCCTTGGGTCTCACAGTGCACCCAAGCCAGTGTACAGTATATTTGACAATAACCACTACTGAAAAGTGCAGAGCATTCCTGTAGGCTACAAGTTCCTGCTGTGCTGGACAATGCAGTGCAAGCGAGATCCTCTGCAGGAATGGGTAACTGCATCTTTGCGACCACACAGACCTCCTTGTGTTATTTCTTGTGTGATCTTACCATCTGGATGGAGTGAACTAAGTAAATTAACCCCAAATGATTAGCAAAATCATGGCGAGCCCTACATGCTGAAATGATACAAGACCTCATTCAAGAAATGTAGACTCCATGTAATTGTAATTATAATCACTCTGTTTCACCAGAGAAATTGCTTTTAAAGCAACGCAAGGAATCAGTCACATTCCTGTGCTTCACACAGAAGACTGCTTCATTGAAGGGTCGGTCACAAAGAGCTCCCTGCTTTAAAACTTTCTTTTGAAAAGTCTTTTGCCTTATTACTTTTTGCATCAAGCTGCAGCACCCTCCAAAGTGACTCCACACAATTTATAACACAACCAGGCTTAAACCAATTAGTTATTTGTAGCAGCAGTGGGTGCGTCTACATGAGATGCTTACTGTGCATTAGACTAATCTAATGCACAGTAAAGTGTCTGTCTACACATGTGCAAGAATTACTGTACACTATATTAGTCTAATGCACCATTTTCTAGTACCTGTATTACTTTGTAGCCCCAGCTGGAAGATTCCCCCCTACAATAGCCCCCATTTAGGGCCAGTCCAATCTCCCACCAGCTGGCACTATTGCCCCCCCTGTCCTCAGGACCTCAGGGTTAAGCCCCTGTGCCCCCTGCCAGCCTGGGGTGGGCACCTGGGGGAGGCTGGAGCTCCCCCTGGCTGCTGTAGTGGGGCAGATCAGGGCAGGAGAAGCCCTGGACTAGGCTGCTCCTGTTGGGCTCAGTTTGCTCCCAGCAGGAGCGCATGTGTAGGCATGTGCTGAGAAGCACTTTAATGAGCCTGAATTTTCTGCACAAAAAATTCAGGCACAGTAATTGCATATGTAGATGCTCCCAGTTTTTAGCAGCTCCGCAAGCAGGGTCAGTAGTTTTGTTTTTGATGCTGTCTTGCCACTTCATGCTGTTGACAGTAGTTTCTCTGTGGCACCAATATTAAAGCATTCATGGGGAGAGAGTTCGCATGTCATGAAATTTAGGCTTTTGAAACAGGATGATAACAATGCAGTGAAACTCAAAAGGATTAGAGGTGAAGGAAGGAGGTCAAAACATTGGAGCAAATCAGGAGCATTGGGCCCTCCTTTCCAGTGCTGCTAGTGTGTGAGGGTGACCACAGGTAAACCATGAACCTTCCTTGGCTTAAGTTTCCTCCAGTGGATGCTGAGAGACCAAATTCTTCAATGTGTAGAAAGTAGTTTGATTCATGGGATAGGAAACTAAGGCTAATTACCGAGACAAGAACTGTGCTTTGAGCCAGGTCTCTATATTGTGGACTCCCTATGCACAGGTAGCTGGGTGTGCAAACCTTTTCTTTTCTTCATATTTTTTATTTAAATGTCAACCTGTCTGAGAGAAAGAGTAGAAAATGAAAGTGTAATGGATTGTCCCATCCTACACATCAAGCACTGGAGCAGCTGTTGGACACAATGGTAACAATTTATTTTAGGGCCTGATTGACCTACACAGTAGAAACATTTTGGAAAAACCAAGAAAACTGCAAATTTCTTTGCCCTCACAAGTTTTGGGGACTCCAAGGTAGCACTGAGCTGCAGGGCTCGGTGTGTGCTATGCCACTTGCTATGGCTGTACGAGTTAACCCTGATGTAAGTTATTGGTGGGGGTATCGCAGGAGTAATCTTCTCAGGAGTCACAGGGATTGTGGGCTCTGTGGCCTTGATCTGTTATGAAAAGAATCAATGAATGCATCACTAAAGGTACCAATGATACATGCACATTTTGGGGTCTTTAATTGTTGGCTGTTTGTAATTGCAGAGGTGTAAGAGGGGAAAGCCAATGAGGCAGCATGGCAATTTATGCTGTGTATGCTATGGTGTAAACAAATAAAGATGGTGTAAACAAAAAAATCCTGCTTTCTGTGCTTAAAAGCAGGCAGCTGTTCATCCTCAACATGCCAATAGGCCAGAGACCAGATGCATTTGGAAAATGGCTATGGTGCACAGGAGATGCAGAATCTGGCCCAATGCCCAGTGTAGTCAGTGAATGGCCTTCTCTTGGCTTAGCCTAGGCACAAGTGCTCATGGGAAGGCTGGAGGCTGGCTGTCCAAGTTCTCACAGAAAACTCCATAGTGCTTGGTAGGGGGTGGAACAGTGCACAGAAGAGCTGGGCTCTATTTTTACTTCGGCTGGAGGCTTCCTGTGTGACCTATAGCAAGTTACTAATGATTCACTGAATGTGAGAAAAAAAAAAAGGGTAGCATGTTTCTGCCCCAGGGTGGGGAGGCTGGGGGGAAGGCAGCAGGTAGGGTGTAGTGAAAATAACTCCTTCAGCTTTTGAGAGGTGCTCAGATAAGTCCAGTGAATGGTAGCGGTGATGTGCAGATGAAGGTTATTGCTGGGGAAAGGACTCCACATAGAGTCAGTACTGGACTGAGTACATAGCCTGGACTCCTGCTCTGCTAATGGATTTCTGGCAATATGAGATCAGTTTTGTTTTCCTGGATATAGTTCATTTTGAAAACTTTCAGGAGTAAAGTTTTGAAGAAGAACTTGGAAAGCCTGTTGCTGTAGCTTTTCTTCCAACTGATCCATTCCTATCTGGCTGCACAAACTGGCTCCTTAGCTTTTAAACTGGGGCTTGTCAGCCCATAGAAAAGGCATTTATCTCCAAAACTTCCAGTCTGTTTCTTTTATTGTAACGAGGTCCCTCAGAGGCATGGGGGCTTGCAGTCGTGGCCCAACCCTTCTAACTTGGCTCTCTGGGGATTTAAGATACTACAATTGTTTTGAACCTGAAGTTAGGATTATATATTGCACCCCTTAACCCAGTTCCTCCTGTCAATTCCAGTTATAGCAAAGCACAAAATACAGACCAGAAGAGCCTGGCTGCCAAATATCCAGCCTGTCCTCCATCTGGTGACTGTCTCTCTTACCTTTCTCTCTAGGAGGGAGTTCTTCTATTCCTCAAGAGCCCTATAGAGAATGTATAGCGAGCAACCTTGCACCGCAGGCTGGTAGCAGGCCTGGGTTCAAGTCCATCAGTACATCACAACCTTAATTATTTGCGTTATGGGTCCCACTGAAGTCAATGGCAATGAATATGATGAAGCCAGGATGTTGCCCTGTGGGGGAGGCTGTAGCAGACAGTTATTCCATCAGACAGACTGCATACCCCGTAGTGTACAGCAGGCTGTAAAGGTCTCTTAACGTTATCATGCTGATAGGAATAAAAACATGATAAAATCAATTTAAAAGCCACCGTTATCTCCATTTTGTGTGCCGTTTATAGCTACTAAGTGAGCAGAATTGCTCCTCCAGGTGCAGGAACCACATAGTCATAGGGCATCTGTTTCATACTTCCATACTTTAGAGTTCACATGCACACATTTTATTAGGAAGTACCAAAACATCATCTGAAAGAACAATCCATTAGTCACAACAGCACTGAGAGGTACTCGCAAACCAACCTTCATTAATGTGTGCCTGGGTGTGGATACAGCAATTTAGAGTGCCCCACTACCTAAACCAATAATCTAGAGCTGCCACTGCTTGCAAGGAGTGCTCATCTCCTTGGAGCTACCCAGAACCATGGAAGGTGCCACATGAGGTTAAGAGGCTTGATGGGACACAAGCCCCTGACTCCTGCAAGATCACCTTGCCCTGCTGTCCCTTGGGGACAGAAAGGAACAAAAGCTGCAATACTTTTTTGGCACAAAAAATCTCCCAGGTTCAAAATGTGTGAAGGAGGAAACTCAGCCCAAGCTAGTTTAGACATTTAAAAACAACCCAGCAAATTTAACACTTCATTTTGGCATCAGAAGAACTGTGTTTTTTTGTTCTTGCAGCTGCAGCAGCAGCAGCTCAGTTTTCCTTCCTCACAGTTTGTTTTCTAGCACAGTGCTAACCTCTGACATCATGCAGTCTGGGGTGCGTAAAGGTGCGGTAGAACAAGGTCTCAATTTATCACAGTGCAACGTTTGACAATTAAGTGTGTGCTGTGGAATTGATGGCATCATCAGAGGGGAATGAGACTGCTAGCTCTAACAAAATTACAGTGTTTCAGATGACAGCAGCATGGCGGGGGGGAGGAGGGGAAGGAGTTATAGTTTCACTGTTGGTCTAGAACAGGAGTAGGCAATGCTTTTGGCCAGAGTGCCGAAAAAACTGCAACGTCCACCTTGTAAGGTGTCGGAGTGCTGATATGCCAAAAAGCAAAACTGGGGCAGGGGATATATGGAAGGATACGCTGCATATTAATATAGTTAATAAACATAAATGTTGTGGGGTTGTTTTTTACAGTAAATACCGGGTTTTCTAAAAGTGCTAAACCCGGTGACAATAAATAAAACTTCATGTACTACATTTGTTGTTGTGGATTCTTTTTTTGTTAAGCATGTTGTGATGAAAGAGAAAAAAAAAGAGAAAGAGAGAAAGAAGAGAAAAAGAGGGGAGAGAGAAAGAGTGAGAAAAGGAGAGAAGAGAGAGAGAAAAAAAGGAGAGAAGAACGAGAACCAGACACACACACACAAACTCAGAGAATCAGACTCACGCATACACACGTACCCAGAACCAGACATATGTGTGCTCACAGACTGACAGATGCATATGCACACACAGACATACACAACCACACACATGCATGCAGCTGGGCTGCAGGACAGTGACTGACGTGACAATGCCCTGGGCCCGCCCCAGCCCCTGTGCTTCCCTGGGGAGCTGGCCCCTGGGCTGCAGCGTGGCCTGCTGAGGCCCTGGCCCAGAGTCCACCCATCAGCCAGCTGCCTCCTCCCTGGGGGTGGGGGGATGCCCATCCCAGGGTTGTGGCCGTGCTGCAGCAGGAAGAACAACAGGCTGGGAGGAGGGGGAAGAGGAGTAGGGGCAGTGCAGTCCCAGCCCTGCTACTGTCACCTTGGGCTCTCCTTGGCCAAGTGACTCTGATGCAGTTGCAGCAGCCATGAGGAGTCAGGGCAGTGCTGCTGCTGCTACTCCCTGCCCCCCAGCCACAGCTGTGCCTGGCACAGCAGGGCTGGCTTTCCCCCAGTGCCCTCCTCCGCTCCCCACCCTTCACTCTCCCACATGCAGGCACATCCCCCCGGTAGCCTGGGGCAGGATGCATCGGGGCAGGCCAGGCAGAGCTGCAGCAGCCACCATTGGGAAGGGAGGAGGAGGGGTGGGGAAGCCTGCGCCACTGGCAGTGGTACAGTGAGAGCTGCAGAAGGGGCTTCTCCCCTGCCCCAATAGGCTCTTGAGGCAGTGTCTCCTCCTGAGTCTCTTGAAAGAGCCCAGAGTAGCAACTTAAGAAATGTTTTAAAAACAATTTCCTTGGCACACCTCTTGGTGTGCCAAGGCAAATGTCTCCATGTGCCACTAATTGGCACACATGCTGGGGTTGCCTATCCCTGGTCTAGAAGCACTTATGGCCACAGGGCCAAAATGGTAGACCTAGCAGTCAGGCATCTTTTTATTTCAAACGTATTTCTGATCTCAAAACAAAGCGTCCCTATCTGAATTCTGGGGGTATTCCAAGTCTTCGTAATATTGCAAACTCTTGCCACCCGCTTTGTGTTGTTTGACATCCAAATCAAGGTTTTGAGGCTGGAGCCTTTTTCTCATTAAAAAAAAAAATTGTTTCCTGTGTCCATTGTATCCCTGGGTCCCACCTGTTGTAATTAATGTTAGAAAGAGAGAGACCCTTGTTACTGCTTAGCTTGATGAAAACAACACATTTTATGCATTTGTTAAAAATGAGCCTTAGCAGGAAGGACTCTGCTGTAGGTCTGGAGCTGATTTTTCCTGTGTGTAGAAGTTACTCCTAGTGATGCAGTTTTGGGGTGTGAGTGCTCATTTTGTTTGTTCAGTCTCTTTTTTTTCTCCTGGAAAAGAGAGATATGAAAGTAAAATGACCTACTCATTCCTCACCTTGAAAATTCACGCTGAACTCTGTTTATGGCAAAATTAAATCCAACAATTTGTACTGAGTTAGGCGCTGAAGACACTAAATATCCCAGCAAAGTACAGATGCTTGCAAAATAGAAACTGGATCTGACTACATTGAAAGTGGGTGCTAATACTTGTCTCTGGCCAAGAGTTGAACAATTCTGCTTTTGAAGAGTGGATGTAGGGATACCTGCAGGCATTAAAAACAAAGCAGAAAAATAACTACATGCAATAAATACCCCTAACTTTAACACAATACTAGCCAGATTAATTTATACTCCAAAGCTGAGAGACTGGCATCAGTGAGACACTGGAGGACCTGAATAGCATAACTCCCTTTACTTGGCTGTTTTGGCAAAAAGGACCTAATAATAAAGCTTACAACGTGTTTTCATATTGCCCAGCAAACCCTGCAGTTTGGTTTTGAGTCTCTGCTGTTGCCTTGATTGGGTTTTGGATCATGCTCTATATGCTTAGGCTTCAGGATATAAACTGCTCTCCTGCTGTGGTCAGGAAGAAATCTCTTCATAACTTGATATAGCAAAATATTAAACAGGCACATTAACCAGCATTTGACATCTTCCATGATGCCTCCTGTTACTAGTGGATCATATCTGCTTGAGCCTGGTAATACCTGCCTTATGTCTATTCAAAGATGTCATGTAAACCACACCTATTTTTGACACACAAGACACAGTTTTCAAAGGAATATCATAGATACCTTAAAAAATTGCAGTCACTTCCCAGGCTAACACTGAGATATAATTTTTGTGGAAGTGACACACTAAAGCTTAAGAGAAAAATAAGTCTTGTAGCCCTCTACAGTGAGCTGACAGCAGTGGCTGGTAGATTGTTGAGGTATCTGGACACTGCCCCATTCAAAATATGAAATCAAAAGTTCACACGCAAACTCTCATGCCAGCTCCGTGCGCCGTGCGCAGCTGTTAAAGGTCTGCATCCATCTTGTAAATGAAGGCTCTTTGTGCAAACAGTCGCTCCAGTGTGTATCCTGCTGCCCCATGGAAAGGTGTCTAAGGAAGATGCAGTGAGCAACCTGACAACCACAGCAAAGACATGAAGAGTATTTTTAGAGTACTTATTTAAAGAGTATCTGCTCATCTGAGGAGGGCTACAGTGGCCCACTGTCCCCACTGCTGACTAAAGACTCAAAGGATATTGATGGGCTAAGAAAAATATTATCATCCTGACATCCTGGAGGTAGGGATGAAAACATGGGAATTTATACATGAAGGTTACCAACATTAGTCTACACTGAGATTAATTTATACCTCAGACTGTTTATAAATATTTCTGTTGGAACCTCATAGACCCAGAATGCAGACCTGATGAGGAATTTCCTTCAGCCTTACTTCAGTTAAAGGTTAAGGAAAGGGTTACCAGCATCCATTGATTGTCTGAGCTGTTTTCAGCTGCAGGAGTAATTTCTGCAGCTGACAGCACGTATAAGAAACTATAGTCAGGAAAGGTCACAAAAGAGGGCAGGATTGAAAAGTAGCCTCAGACGTAGATTCAGTTACAGGGATGAGTGATGGAGTTGGAGACTAGTCTTTCCTACGTTGGGGACTTCAACCACCAGTGACCAGTCATGGTAACAGTGCTGGTACAGCCCCCCTAGTGGAGACAGCTAAGCCTGCTGTTAACACCAATGCAACTTTGTGCTTAAAACTAGGGTAAGCCTGTCTTGGTAAGCCTTGGAGAGGTTGGTTTGCCTATCTACAGTAAGACCATCTGGGTGTAACTGGGAAAAATCTACAGCCTGGACAAGACCAAGATTGCTAGAAGCAGTTGTCTGCTGCCGACAAGGTGCTGTTTCCAAAGCTGGAGGGGGTAAGTCATGGAAGCAAAAGTGCTAAATAAAAAATTTAATGTGTTACTCCAGGGGTGCTCAACCTCTGGCCCATGGGCTAAATCTGGCCCACAGAGCCATGACATCTGGCCTGCGGGACTACCCAGCTGTCGGAAAATTTGGCAGTGGGGTGTGGTGGAAGTTCCACGTGGCCAGATTCAGCTTTGTTCGGGCAGCTGAATCAGGTCCGGCGTCCATCCCACATTCATCTAGATTAGGCTGGGGTGCCCCAGACATTTGGATTGGGGCTGCACTGCTCCCTTCCGTGCCCCAGCTTCCCCACCCAGACATCTGGATTGGGGCTTCTCTGCCCCCACCCTCTCTGGGTGCATCGGGGCCGGGGCTGCCCTGTTTCACTCCACACATCTGGATCGGGATCAGGATCCGGCTGCTCCCCACTCACACCCAGATGAGGCCGCTTTTCCCTGCCTCGGTTAGCCTCCCCATAGCCAGGCTACACAACCTTCCCTTAGCCAGGTTGGGCCCATTGGCCCGATCTGGCCCGTGGAGGGAACTGGCACCACCCATCCAGCCTTCAGGGTGAAAAGGTTGGGTACCACTGTGTTACTCCCAGCTTCATAATGCTACAGTAGGACTACCTACTGTAGTCCATGTCAGGAATACAAAGTCTGTAAAATACAGTTAACCCTCTTTGTAGAAACTATCCATTCTCATCATGCTAGGGAATATAAGAGGTGTTTATCATGAGGTGACTGTTAGGGTCTTTTAAGTAAACACTGGTAATTCAGTCTTTTAATTGGTCTCTAATAGCCATGCCCTGGCTTTGGGAGCCCTCTCAGCCAGCACTCTGGCAGCCTGCAGAGTAGACACCAAGGGAAAGAAGACACTGTTAGGGCAGTGGAAAGGGGTAATGAGAGACACTGGGTGCGCACAGAAGTGCAGCTCCTTGCTGTAACAAAACACTTTGCTCATGGTTCTTTATCCATTGCAACCTCCCAGAAAAGGATCAAGAGTCAGGGAGTGGGGGAAAGAAAAGAACTGAAGAAGTTGTGGCCTGACATCCAAAGACCTGTATGCTGTGCAAGGATGCATCCTACTATACCTTAAAAGGATCTATCAATCCACTAAAGATACATTTCTGAGGTCTCAGGGACATGAGCTTTACATGAGAATTGGGGCCAGTTAATGTCTGTATCACTTAACTGGAAACCGTCTACTCCCAGTACCATACGTTATGCCTGAAGACTCCAGCTGATCACATCACAGACAGCAGGATACTTTGACTGCAAAAGCAGGGATGGTCTATAGCAGTTAGGTGTGGTTATCTGGCAGCAAGCAGCTCTGCAAATTGATTAGCGCTTTCAAACTTTCAGTTCTTAAGCTCTTTCAACTGAGACTGCTGTGAGCACCAAATTCATCATTATTAACTCGAGAATAGGCCTGGTTTTGCTTCCCTGACAGTATGTTTTTGAAGCACGTTCTAAGGGGAGAGGGGTAATTTTTCTTAAATGGATCCTGTACTTTGTACTGGAAATGTTACAGCTTAATCATTAATGATAGATAGCCTGGGCACATTATGTGTCAAATTTTCTTGAATGGGCAGTATACCCAGTCCAGAAGGGCAGATATGTGAAGAGGAGGGTGAGTCACGGGTCATATAGATACACTTTCCCTTAACCGTACTGCTCCATACACCCATTGATTTTATGCCTCATTTAGGGTAATAGTTATCCATTTGCCATCCAAGGACTCACCCCCAGGGAAGATGAGGAACTTTGGGCCCACTGAAGTCAATGGGGTTTTTCTATCGACTTGAATATGCATTGGGTTCAGGCTGATAATGCCAGTGCCAGAGTAAGATAAGGAAGAGGTCCATTAGCTTTGGCTTTTGCGGTTGTAGGTCTTGCATTGATGCACTCTGTCCCCAGTGCCCTACATTTGAGGTTCATTTGATAAACTTGATACAGGTAGAAGGAGAGCAGTGCAGCACCTTAAAGACAAATTCATTCAGAGAGGCATAAGCTTTTGTAAGTAACAGATTGATTCATCATAGCATCTGATGAAGCAGGCTTTCACCTATGAAAACTTTTGCCTTTCTGAGCAAATTAGTCCGTAAGATGCAACTCTGCCCTGGCTTCTGCCTGATTTCAGACTAATATGGCTAACTGTCTCTGTGACACATGACACAAGTGTTCAGGCACCTGTAGATTTGTTACACTTGTTGTAAGGCTGATTTCCTCTATCACTGCGAGGCACTTACCTTTTCTAGTTCTGTTGTGCTATCCATGAAAAGGCTATTATCTCCCATACTATTTCAAGGTGTTTTGAGGGGTTTAGTTATTCAGTTGTTTGTCAGTGCCATACACTGTATGAATTCTATGTATTGTGGCAATGCTGAAAAGATTATTTTTGTCCTTTTCTACCTATTTTTGACAACAGTGCTAAAGATTGAAAGGTGTGCTCACAATCTGCCACAAAATGTTTTGAGCTGCCTCTCCTCGATAGGGCCTCTGCCTATCTTCATATCTTCCATGCTGATCAAAGGCCTAACTGCATGTAATCCATCTTCAGAGCTTCCTCACTAGGCTAATCAGAAATGAGTGCATAAAGGGGACTTAATACAGTCAGTGGAAATGGCAACTGAAGAAAAACAGTAAAAGGAAATGGACTAAGTAGAGACAACAGAGCTTATAACAACATGGTTGTGGTTATGAAATAGTCGAGATACTGAAACCAGCAGTATGTCACTTCAGCAAATGGCTTGGGTAATCGAATTTCAACAGATCTGGGACTGATTAACAGCAGCATTAACTCTTTGGCAAGAAACAGGAGATGTAATCTGAAATGGTGTGAGCTTAATCGTCATCCAACAGAAAGGTGCTTGAGTGATAGTTTGATTCACCAGGAAAAATAAGAGGAAAATAGTTGCAATGGATTCAACCTTAAAGCAATGAACGTCAGGAAGTTTAGAGGTAAAGTCAGCGCTCAAGTTTTACTTCCTCTTGTTAGACCTCTTGTGTTGAAATTTTCATAGCAGGTAAAATCACAAATAACTCCCATTTCCTAGGGGAATAAGACCTTTCTGTTTCTGACAGAAATAGCATGGTCTAGAGCAGGGGTGGGCAATTATTTAATGCAGAGGGCTGCTTAAGAAGTTTTGGTGAGCTGTTGAGGGCCACATGGGTAGCCCCACCCCTTGACAGTTGCCCCGCCTCCTGGTCGTCAGCTTGGGACCAGAAGTCCCACCCCTAACCCCTGACCTTTGCCACTGGACATCTCCCCCACCTCCCTCCCTTGCCCCCCAGAAAGACTTATTTTGGGAGAGGCGGTTGCCCTCTTAGAACCAGAAAAAAACAATCATATACTAAAAGTCAAACACCTAAGATAACATTTTGATTTTATTACAAAAAATATTTTTGTCATGATTTGTGTTTGCGTTGTGTATATAGAGGTGATTGCATAGTAACTCCAAAATAAATTCTTAGTCTTGTATATTATGGGGGGTTGTATGATGGGGTGTGTGTGCATGTAGTGAGGTGTCAGGGGGGTGTGGGTATGTGTGTATGGTAGGGTGTGTGGGACTTGGAGAGGGGATGTGGCTGTGTGTGTGGGGGAGCATGGGGTATGTTGGGGGTTGTGTATATGTGGGGGATTGTGGGGCACAGGGTTTGGGTGTGTGGCACGTGAGAAAGGGTGGGGGGTGTGGGGACCCCCCCTTCACCCCCCATGGTGCAGCAGCAGCAGGCAGGGGCACTCAGGGTGCTTGTGCCCAGCACAGTTGCTGGTGCCCAGCAGGCTGCAGCTCCAGCAAGCGCTGCATATCATGGTGAGGGGTGCAGCCCGGCCAAGCAGTCTCTATCAGTGGCACTCCCTGCCACACACATGCAGCCCCCACACTTGCGCCGCACAGGAGGCAAGCCCCACGCACTGGAGCCAGCTGCCTTCCCTATCAGGGCTGCGTGGCACAGGAAGGAAGCCCCAGACATCTGGGCCTAACTGCAGCCCCAGCTCCAGCATCTGGGGCTTCTCTCCCGTGTCAGTGCAGGGGCTGTGCGTGCATGCTGGGGAGTACTGGCAATAAAGACTGACTGGCCAGACTGTGCCCCTCGCTGCAATGTGCAGCACTGGCCAGAGCTGCGCCCTGCCAGGCACTCCCCTGCCTGCAGCTGCTCGTCTAGAGCAGGGTCCCCACACCCTCCCCCTCACACCCACACGCTGCCCACCTGAGCTCTGCGCTGCCACCCCCCCAAGTGCAGAGCCTGGGGGGGTGCACCTGGGGGGTGGCAGCACAAAGCTCGGGTGGCCAGCCCCGTCCTCCCAGTCCTGCCCCCACCCCTGCCTCTGCCCCCACCGCTTCTCTACCTGCTGCCTGGCGTGACCAGGAGGCAGGGGAAGCTGAGCAGGTTGTCCAGCAGCTACAGGAGCAGCAGCCCTGCCTGGAAGCTGCATACTGGCCTGGCTGGGTCCTTCTGCACATGAGGGCGGGAGGGAGGTGCAAAAGGGTATATTTGGGGGTGTCTGTACCTGTGGGAACCTCGCTCCCACCCTTGTGGGCAGAAGAACTGGGCATGGCACAATTCATTCGTGGGCACTGCAGGCTGGGTGTAAGTGCCTGGCGGGCCAGATCCGGCCTGCAGGCCACATTTTGCCAGCCCCTGGTCTACAGGCTACACCACTGGTTAGAAGTTGGCAAAGATATAGTCCATCCTTGGACATGCCATTGACTTGCTTTCTGGCCTTGAATAAGTGATATGGTGGATGGTGAGGCAGTCAGTTTGTCTCTATTATTATTTGTTTAATTCAAATACTATATTCTCTTCACTACCAAACACAGAAGACATTAGTTTTGCACAGTGAGGATGATAAACTAAACAGAAAGACAAATCAAATACAGACTGCCTTCTGTGATCAGACAGAACTTACCAGTGTCCCAAACTGTTTCATAACTGAGTATGTAACCACTTTTTTAATGTACAGTAAAAAATTGGATTCAGGCCATTGGTGCTAGTGCCAGACCAGCAAGAGGTCCATTAGATCATATATTAGTGATCTTTGGCTGACAAAGGTCCTGTGTTGTATCCCCAGTGCCCTACAAATTTAACACCAGTAGGCATTGATCAAAGTCTACATGTTACTAACCTGTGGCAATTGTAGAAGAAAAGCTACTGAATATGGTTTTGTTTGTAATCCTACAGATCAGTGGTTTTCAGCTGATGTTGTGTGGAACCCTGGGGTTCTGCAATAGGTCAACACTGCTTCACCAGATGAATTGGAGGTAATGCAGAGGCAGCGCATGGCCATTGTGGGGATGGGTCTCCTGGCTCCGCATCACTCTTTAGCATAGGGATAGGGCTTCTGCAGCAGAGGAAGTGATATGAAAGGGTTCTGTGACTTCAGGAAGTTTAACAACCAGCTGAAGACACAGCACTTGGTTTATTTTGATTTCAAGTTTGGTCAACAAAGTTAACAACGACAACTGAAAAATGCCCCTGGATGCTCCTCACCACCCATATACCACCACTTGGCTTTATTTTCCATAGTGGTGCACCTTATATTTTGTCTTTGACACCTGTGCTGACGATTACCAGATCAGAATAGCAGCATTTTCCACACTCACTTTGCAGAGTTGTATCTGACTATGCAATGTGCTGCAAAGCCGTGCGGAATCAGGGTCATAGTGATCCCTTTTCTGAAGGGAAGTACTGACATGTTGTCTCGCAACCACAGTGCTAAGAATGGATCACTATAAAAATCTAACTTTAAGATGCGACTCTCTTGGTCTCATGCTCCTTGCATTGATCTGATACTGGATTTCAGCTCCAGCTCAGCAAGTTTTGAAAAATTATCGTTAATGGCTTCATGCTGGGTTTTTTTTCAGTTTCCTGTTGAGTATCACTTTACCGTGTTCTGTATTATTAGATCTGAATGGGCTTGAAGGGCAAATATACCAAACAAGTTATTGTGATTGTAGGGTCTATAAATACATCAATTATTTAATTTCCTTTGCTTCCACTCCGAGCTGAACATTTCCTAACTATGGCTTTAAATTTTGGAAACGGTGTCTTACCCTTGGTGATTACAAGGTGCTATCAGGATTTTGATAGCTATTGGAGGAGGGTGGCAAGTTTTTTAGGTAGTAAAGCATGGAGAAAAGTGTACGCAGATAGAAACTCTAAAAAAAATAAAAAGGCGCTGTAAGTTCATGCTCCCTTTTTTTGGACCCTGATCAGCTCAGAGATCAGAGCCTCAAACCTTGACTGCTCCTCTTCAGGAAATAAAAACTTCATAGTGGATACTAAATGACATTTACACTAAAACTTCAGAGCACCAGTGCAAAAAGCATCAATGACAATGAATTGAGAGGTGAATGTCTGTGCAATTAGACTCCCCAGTCATGGAGGAACTGCAGGAGGTTTGAAAATCCAAGCTTCTCTAAATTCAGAAATAAGCAGACATTTCAACTCATCTTCTCAAAATTACATGCATTTTTACAAAAAGAAAAAAAATCACCAGGTGAGGAAAAACCAGTCAATCTCCAAAACAGGAGCAGTTCCTACTCCTGAATGAGTCCACCTTCTGCTAAGGAAACTCAGGATTATGGTGGAGTAGGATGTAGGGACATAACAATGGTGCCATCTCTCACTCACCCTCCAGTCATTACATGTGGCCCTGCAAGATAAGCAGTCTGGAAGAGCTGGTGCAGGACCCAGAGCAGGTGACCACTCTGAGCCAGAGACTAGCCAGTCCAGTCTTGCAAACCTTGACTTAGACAAGAATTTTAAATGATATTTTAAAACAAACTATGTAAAACTGCAGGTGCTTTCCCAGAGTTTCCCAGGAAGTCACCAAAAGGTATGAGCAAGAATCTTCAGCTCTGTAGCAGAACGGTGTTCATACTAATGTTAAAACTGGAATCACTGAAGAACAACCTAATAGAATTAATTAATTGACCATTCCCCTTGGATCTGCTTAAGTTAGTGTATTAGTAACTATTGGTTATCCTATTAGTTTGTTTAAATGTACTCACAAGCTTCATAAAGCTATATTTTGTCAATTGACCCATTAACATTAATATTCTAACACCCCTCCCTCCCCCCCAGTTATGTTCCAAATTTGATCCCGCTGGATGTTTAGGGTAACCAGTGACTACTCTCCAGAAAGAAATGCAAGTGCCATACTCTTCATGGGTAACTCCAAGTATTCAGTTCCCTTGCTTTTAAAGTAACAAAACCTGGAAACAAGTCTGGAAGCCCCTCCTTCTCTTGCATGGAACGACCACTTCTGAAATATTGGTATGCCTAGAGCAGGCTATACAGCAAAGAAAACAATTAGATTACTTATTTGTGTTTTAGGAACAGTCTGTATTAGCCTCAGATAATTATTTCCAGAGTTTTCGGGTGGGGGAAGCTTTTCTATCTTGTCTAATCAAGGGTGAAAGTTTGCTAGTGGAAAACAATCATAGAGGGACCCATCTGATGACTGATGAGTCAGAAGAAGCTTCCTTTTTCTTTTTAGACAGAAAGCACATGCTTGGATTTGGAATCTGGATTGTGTTCTTGTCTTTGATACAGGCAGGCAATGATGAAAATTCATCATTCACTCTTTCAAAAACAACCTTAGGTCCTCACTCGTTGAAAACCATCTGCTTAAGAAATGGGTTTTTTTTTTCTCCGTCTGTTTACCCCCCATCCCCAAAAGAGCAACTGACTTCCTGACTTCCTTTGCAGAGACATCTCTTCTTGATGCTTAGCATTCAGAAACATATCTTCAGTAAAGAGCTTATAAAACATTAGATCAGATAAATATTGTTTTCTAGCAATAAGTATGCAGAGGCTTACAAGACTGATTTTGTCCCACTGATAACCTGAAGTGGAGTCCCTTATTTTTCATGCTGTTGCCCTTTATTTCTTACAAATAAAGGAAATGATGTTCTCAGGGCACCCAGGGACTGACTGTAAGGGAAGAAATGCAGTAGGAGATAGATTCTGATATAACTATAGGCCCTGCCCCATTTAAAAAAAATAAACGGCTTGTACTTTTCTTGTTGAGATCTCCTTCTTATATACAGAAACAACAACAGAGTGGTAAGTCCCATGTGTCATTTTGGGGTCGAGACTCAGTTTCTCCAACTTTCATCACCAGTCATCTCTGTACAGCTTATACAGGCAGCAAAGCATGAAACCAAAGCAAGGGTACCGCTACTCATAAAATGCCAATACAAGCAAGCAAATGCAAAGCATTACTAATAGAGTAGCATGAGCAGAGAAGGGTTTTCCCTATCTGAGGAAACACGGCTAACTGCTTCAACACAGCTGATCTCCTTCCACCAGTCCAAGCAACAAAGTCACAGTCACTTCCAAATGCAGGTCACCTTCATCTTTAGACAAGGTGATGTGAGCAACTCCAGACAGTCTGTCTCTCTTCACACCATGATTGAAACAATATTGACCAGAGTGTTTTAGGTGGCGCAACAACAGGTAACTGTTCATACATAGTCATTTCCTGAACAGCTTGTAGTGTGGCCTCCCTGGTGAGTGTTAAGTGGGAATATTTTGAGAATTGTGCTAGCCAAGCCATTTTTATAGAGTGTAGAAAAACACATACAGAACATGAAAAACGAATAGAAAAAATCAAATCCTTGTCCACACTGATTGATACCAGTAGATCCCTGTGAGTGCCTTACTAGCAGTTTGTGTGTTCAAGCATGATTGGTAATTGCTGTTCTAGCCGTATTGCTTCTTGAAATAAAAGTTTCAAAATTAAAAAAAGATTTTATATGCAGCGTGGTAGAGCTTCCACAAGCTTATCTGTGAAGAACGGTGTCACACCCTATTTACAGCTGAATTCTGCAGCAAGCTCCACTTCTGCCTTGTTACTAACAGGGAACCTGGAGGATAAACGCAAAAAGGATTGTTCCTTTTCCCTTAACTTCTCTCTATCTAGCCATCCTCAGACCATACCCTTAGATTAGAAATTGTGCTGCTTTGAATGTCTGGAAAGCACCTGAGGTTTTGTGGACACCACCATGAAGAAATAATAGTAATAGTAATACAGTCACATTGTAGCTTCAGGATCAAATTCTGTTCCTGGCAAACCTGGAGTTTGCTTCAAGTTGGAGCAAAATTTGGACCTCATCTGATGGGAGTGTGAAAACTAGAGAATAGCTCATTATAAATCATAGCTCAGGCATTCTGTCCCTGGCTTGGTGGGACAAGAATACATAACTAAATAAGTAGATAAAAAATATGGGATCTAGGCATGGGCTGGGGTTGTACATGTGTGAAAGTAGTCCTTCCAGCTATCATGCTAAAGTGCAGGATATCTTTACATGGGAGTAATATATTAACTGGCACAGGGTAATGTGGCAAGATTAGGCAAGTTATGTTGGACATTCTTGACCGTGGTGGAGTTGATTTTCATAGGTGCAGGGGATTTTGACATAGCAGGGAAACAGGGCAAACTCCTGGGGGGTAAAAGGAATAGCATAGCAGTGATCTCATTGCTTGGACATTGGCAGACACTGGCATAGAGTAACCTGCTGTAGAAACATGACTGTAGAGCAGCCTGCAGTCTAGCAGATTTGCTATAGCCCATGGCTGATTTTAATGGAGCTACTTTAATAAGACATGAATTCTAAGACTGGAGAGTTAGGTATTGTCAAATAAAGACACTGTAATAATGGCACATGATCTTATTACAGCATAGTTTCATAGTTTCATAGTTTCTAGGGTCGGAAGGGACCTGGGCAGATCATCTAGTCCGACCCCCTGC
>NW_005842517.1:901367-922619 GCF_000455745.1 Alligator sinensis | reverse complement strand
GTCGCCTGTGGCCAACACCAAGTCCAACAAGGCATCCCCCCTGGTGGGGCTGTGCACCTCCTGGGTTAGATGAAGGTCCTGGACTCTGTCTAAGAACCTACGGGAGCACTCAGACCTGGCTGACTGCTCCTCCCAGCAGATGTCTGGGAAGTTCAGGTCCCCCATGACTACCACATCCTTAGCCTTCGCTACCTCGGTGAGCTGACCCAAGAATTCCTGGTCAAGCTCCTCTCCTTGGTTGGGTGGTCTATAGTAAACTCCCACCGTTAGGTCCCTTTCCCCTCTTTTGCCTTGAACCCTAACCCAAAGCACTTCAGAGTGCTTCTCCCCTGACTCTTTACTAATTAGCAAGGATGTGTATTCCTCCTTGATATAGAGTGCCATGCATGTTTCCTCTGATCTCACCTTATGCTCGGGTGAAGTTATGTATGGGTGGAAGGATCTTTATGATTCACACAGAGAAGAATTGAAATAAGTAAGCTAAAAATAAACAAAATGACAAGAGGAATGCTCTGAATTTCAGGATCTTGGCTCACAAGTTGCATTCAAGAACATCTTGACAAAGAGAAGCCAATTTGCCAATTTAAAAAACTATTCATTGTACACTCCACATTTCTGCCCAAGCTGAAGTAAATGCCGCTAGTCAGTTACAGAGACAGGCTGTAATAAAAATTTATTTCCTATCCATTACTTTTCTAAACTATGTTTTTAAGCATCAGAGATTGTTGCAGACACAAGATGACTTAAGAGATGTTCTGTAACTCAAATGGATTTATTGCCATATTAAACTGTTTTTAACAGTCTCCCCACAGGCATTAAAAAATAGAACAATGGAGTGGCAGAAACATACCTCGTTTAATGGGATACTGTCAAATAATAACATGCCTGGTTCTTATATAATGCTTTTCATCAGGAATTCTTGAAGCATTTTACAAAAGTCAGGCTAGTCTAATCACCCTCACGTGACAGGCAGGACAGAGGCACAGGGAATGAAGTGATTGTCCATGATCATCCGTGAAGCTACTGACTGGGAATGGAAGCCAGGTTTCCAAAGTCTCAGCCCATTGTCCTCTGCTTTAGGCTACAGCAGTAATACATTTAACTCTTGACTTGTTTGTAGAGAGCTTAGCACAAGGGAGCTCACATACCTCTTTGGGCCCTTACATGCTGCTGCTATAGAAATAAGAGAATCATGATTAGAACCAAGAGAATATTATTTTTTAGACACAGGCTGAAATTTTTAAATTCCAGTGGGGTTTGGGATCTTACTTCCGGTATGCTTGGACTACACCCACATTTTTTGCACTAATTTATTTATTTCAAGACTAGTATCCCTCTGCAGCAGTAAATTGTGACCATAGCAGAGATATTGATCTAACCCGTGTCTGTAAAAAAAGCATTCAAGCCACAATTTACTGCTGCAGAGGGATACTATTATAGCTTAGTCACTTCTGAAAAAGGAATATCTACATTGGTCCAGAGCACTTCAATAGCAATATAAATATGTCCACACTATTTATAGGTTGTCCCACTTGAACTAGGTATTGCTACAGTAGTTTAACTTTGGCACTTAGACAAGTCCTTAGACTTTGAAATTAGAGCTGTAAAGATTTTTTACTTTGTTTCTGGATACTCTTGCTTAGAGAGGGAAATTAAACCTACTCCATTTCGCTCTGCAATTGTCATTCACTAATACAGTGAGCCTGCATCTCCACCACCAAATTACACAGAATTAAACCAATCAGAATACTAAATAAACATTTTTAATTGGAAGAACAATCAAGATAACTTCACAACGATACTTTTTTGTATTAGGTTTTCTTAAAGCCTTTTCTTCTCAAAACCCAAACCTACATAATCTACATTTTGGTCTTAAAATTAGTTGAGTTGCCCTGCAAGGTTTACACTCAGAGTAAAAACAGAACTGAAAATCCAAAAATGACAATTAAGTGGATTGCAATCTCATGCAATATAAGCATGAAAAAGCAAACTCATTGCTAGAAGCGAAGTCAAATGAAAGGATCAATTTCTAACCTTCCCTCAAAAGGAAAGAAAAGAAAAGAAAAAGCAAGTTTGGCCGGAGACTGGGGACCTTCTTTCTCTGTGCCCTTTACACAGCAGAACTTGCCCTAGATTTCTTATCACAGCAGTGCTGTTCCTAATGAATGGCAAAGCTGTCAGCCCGCTTGATTTATGCCTAAACCTGAGACACCTATTTAAATCTCATGTAACAGCCTTCTGGTACAGATGCCAGTATACTTCCAGTCTAAAAGTTGTTGAGCTGTCTAGACAGTTTAAGGTGATAGGTCATTTAAAAAGTGTTGCAGGAATATAAGTGCCATAATTGGATTATTATGGAAATCTGCGACTGAATCCAGTGTGGTAACCCATTGAAAAGGGGTTGTTAGAAATTGGAAGAATAAAGCCAAATTTGATGAATTTATAGCAACCCAGATACACTGATCTTTCTGTGAAAACAGGAAATAGCATTCAGTGTACACAGAGTTTGTAGCATGGCTTTTTCTGACAACTCCTCCATGTGTTATCTCTTCCACATTTTGATCCAATAAAAAACCTTTGGGAATGCTCACATGCTCAAACTTAAGCTGGTGCTTAAGTGCTTTGATGGATCAAGGCCATAACCTATTAGCAGTTAGCCCAAATCTGACAACAGAATCAGGCCCATTAAATGGCACTGCCTAGGAAAAAAACTGATTCCTCTGCATTAAAACTGTAATGTAGTAGTAATTTATTATTGATAAAATACCATATGTGTATGGCACTTAACTATTCCTTGGCATTTGTGGAAGAACCACGCAAGTTAAGATCCACTGCACATTTCTAGGCAGGAAAGAATTTTTCTTGGTATAAATAAAATCTGTTCTTTATGTAAAATTGGGTGTAGACAAGCAATCAAATTGAAGTCAATTAACAGGGGATGGCAACTAACTGCAGAGCTGCTACTGCCTTTAATTGTCTGCCTGCTCATTCTTCCCCTAGGATGGGTAAAAACCAAAGTGGGGCAATTTAGTACTGTTTCATGTAAGGATAAACTGTTCCAGGTCAGCTTTCACTTACCATGGGATAAGAGCAGGCAGATGGACAGTTAACATGTGCCAGCTGCTCTGTAGTCAGCCCCTGCATCCTGTTAACTCACTGCAGTTTGACTGTTCATACATAACCATTGTGTGTTGTTTTCGTTGTAGAGCCAGACTCCAACCCTCCTCCTCCACTTCTGCTTGTTCCAGGATTGTTTCTGGCTCCTTTTCTGTTTTGTGCTTCTTGCCTTCCACATGAAGCTCCATCAGTCTGCACAGGCCCTGCTGGGATTGCGTCCTGCCTTCTGAAACAAAATGCCTGTCTTTGTTGCATGTTAATTAATCCTTCAGCAACTTGCTTTCCTTTGTCAATTTAGCTTTTTCAACTTCACAGCTCTTTAGGAAGTGTCTGTACCAGCAGGTTGTAAGCAAAGATGGTCAGAACTGATACTTTTCATGAATCAAGAGGTTTATTTTACAACAGAGAGCTCTTAATGAGCACAGTGTATGACATCCCACAAAAGGATTTCCCCCAGGATTTCACAAAGAGAGAGTGGGGAGAGAAAGGTTATAGGGGAAGGAAAATAATATGTGTTTGGATCACCATATATAGGGGATAGGGTGGGCCCTGCTGCCAGTTTCATGTGTGGCTTAGATGCAAAGCTAAAAGGGGCCTGTTTTTCATTTCTGGTTCAGATGCATATAAAATCTTGCAGGAATAGCCAGCCTCATGAGTCTGATTCAAGATAAGGAAATGTTTCAAAAACACAGTTGGATCCCATGAGATTTCAATTGTCTGGGGCTAATTTTAGCCCAGATGAGGCTGAATCCAAACACTAGCTTGATTCACCTTGGAATCTGCACTCCAATCCCTACTTTATTTCCGTTGCAAACATCATTTCTCAGCACACCTCAGCTCAGTGAAAGGTGGTGTGTGAAGTGCTGGTTGTATGGGGGTGTCACCACCATGTTTCCAGCTGTGTTTGGGGAAGGAAGAGATTAGCTTATTTTAATATTTCACTCATTTGGAAATACCACGTCAAGCTCCCCACGCACCTCCCCATGCCCCTTCCCCATCAGCAGACTTACCGGCTGCGCGCGTGCACGGGCATTTATCAGTGACATTATTGGCCACATCAGCCAAAAAAAGCTGATTGCTGATAATGTCAATTTCCCTTTTATTGGTGCTGATAAGATATGGACCGATATATCGGCGCACCTCTAATTTTTATTGTTACCTTTTATGCTTCTAGCAAGTTTTCTTCAAATTCTTTCTTAGTTTGTCTTATTATAGTTTTACATTTGATTTGCCAGAGTTTGCACTCCTTTTTATTTTCCTCTTTAGAATTTGTCTTCCATCTTTCAAAAGAAACCTTTTTCTATATAAACCTCTCCAGCTCTGCCATTAAACCATGTGGGCATTCTTTTGATCCACTTTCCATTTTTTTTTTATATGCAGTATGCATTTGCCACCCTTGCAGTTTCAATTGGTAGCTGGTCCTTCTTTTAAAGGTATGTTCTGTAATATTTCTGACACAGTGAAATCACCCTATTGCATCTCAGATGGGGTTGCTTTCAGCAGTCCCTACATCTATAGCACCTCAGGACAAAAGATACCGGTCACACACAAATTACTGTTCTCAGTTGCATTGAGCTTTGTTCAGGTGGTTTTGGCAATCAGCTTGCCAGTTCCCACTATTGTGCTATCTATATGCGCTGGTATAATAGGAACATACTCTATCAAGCAAATCACTTTTATTCATAGTCTCTACAGCTGAGCAGGAGATATAACTTATCTGTCACTTGATTTGTGCAGTCCCTGAATTAGATTTTGAAATCAGTCTTAGTACTGCCCAAATGGGTGTCTTAATATCTCCTGGCTAATCTGTTTTTTGCCTCATGCAACTCTAGTATTACTGTTAGAAAAGTAAATAATCAGGGAGATCTTAGCTGGAGTGCATATGTTATCAAGTGCAGCTCTTTTTTCCTATTTGTTTTTAATGAAAAGATATTCATTTTGTACATATTTGCTGAATGCCAGCAATGCACTTCCGTGGTGCACAGTAGAAAACAAAGCTCCTCCCCAAAGGGCTTTATGACTTTGTAACATTTAGTAGCATCACTTCCAGTGGAGCAAAGGTGTAGATGGATGCCTCTACACGTTGTGCTACATCACTGTAGCAATGTGCTATAGTGATGTAGCCACCATGTGCATCTACACATCACTGGCAACTACTTCACCATAGCAGCGTGCTCCCCCCCATTTTAGTGCGCTGCTATGGCGAAGTAGCGGCTAAAAATAACCGTGCGCTATGCGTACAGCACAGTACAGGTGGTTACTGCACCGTGCTTTAGTACTTCCAAAAGGAAGTTCTGAATCATGGCACAGTAACAAGGTTGCTGTAGGACAACGTGTAGATGAGTCCAGTGTGTTAGTAATGTATATGTTAGAGCCTACAGAGAGGATAACAGTCTTCTACTTCAGCCAGAAATAGCTGAAGTGATAGACATAGGGTAGGTCATGGTTTCAGATTCTGCTTACTGTCTGTGATGGAGTCTGGTATAAAGGAGCAACACTTGAATTATTTGCTCTGTCAGTCACTACAGACTGAAGTAGCTTAGGCTTTTGGAGACAGGTAGTTCATACTGAACATGCTCAGTCATTGCCTTTTTAATGTTACACAATTTCATCTGCATAGTCACTCCCTTACTAATAACTTGATGGGTTGGATCCTTCTCTGAAGCTTAGATTGCACACAGATCTTCTGCAAGTAACTATTTCCATAAACATGGGAATTTTTATCAAAGTTTCTATACCCGCTAGACCATAGTTTGGATACTGTTGTACCTATCTAAAAGTTCCTTATACTGATATCACTTATTTTTCTTTCTGCATAAAGACCTTTTATTCCACATAACTGTGCCCACACTTAGGCTTGAACTATCAGTATAGTTGAACCAGCACATTTTTGTGTGTAGACAAGCCCTGAGGATCCTCAAGTCCTACTGACAAGAGAGGTAGAAGTTGAGAGTTCTCAGGAGTGGCTTCAGATCTTCCAATTTCCAGAGGACTAAAGGAAGAATACCAATACCTAATTGCTTTCAGACTTTTTCCCTAGGGAATTCATTACTTTGCCCTTCAGGAGGTTAGAAAATCCCACCAAGGAAACTGAATTCTTTTCCCAATCGTAATTTATCCTGGTGTTGTTTGTAATCCAGAACCCTTAGCCCTGAGAATACGTTCCAATGAAAAGCTGCAGGACTTTTGCATAGTTCTTTAAGGCATTTATGGGTTAAAGAGCAGTCTCTGCTATATCACACATCATAATATCGTTACCTATGCTGTTTTCTCTATGACCTTGTTTTTTGCTCAAAGAGTTGATCAAAGAGCATTTTGAGAGTGCTCTGAAAGCTGAGTAACCCTGACTGGCCTGTAAAGCTAGTTGTTCCCCTAGATAAAGTGATCCAGTATTACAGAGTGATCTTCCCGTAAGCCAAATAATATAGTTAAAATTAAAAATATATTAATTTCAATGGGAGGTCCACATGCAGGAGAATGCATATCTGCCCTGCAGATGGGAATTATACTGCAAAGACTGAAGCAGAGATTTTGGCAAGAGCAAATGCTTTGAAGAAGATAAAATAACGCTAAGCAGGATGTTGGGCCTGCTAGATGTCTTTTATGGGATAAGTGTTGATTTGTTTGTGGTACAGGCAATAAAACTGCTCACTTCTGCTTCCTGGCTCTCTTGTGCAGACTACCATCATAAGGTGACCCTTATCCTTGGAACTCCAAGGATGTACTCCAACAGCATGGAATTACTCATAGGTTATGTAATGATTGAATGATTTCTATTAATTGCAGGAATAGAAGTCTCCTGCATTGTTCAGGATTGGATTAGTAACATGGACTTGGATGACTTACCAGCTGGAGAGATCGGTTTGAGGGTCACTTGTTGAGTGGCCATTAGTTGAGACAGGATAAGGCAGGGGTTGCCCGTGGGGTACTTGGGAAGGTCCTAGAGGGTATGTGTGGGTGGGAGGGGACAGAGCACCGCCACCCTCCACCCCGCACCGCTACCTCCTAGAAGCAGGGCCCAGGGGGGCGGGGATGAGGGTAGCAGTGCCCCTCTGCAGGCTGCACAGGTGGTGCCCAGCCAGCCAGAGATGGAGGGGGAAGCTCACATGCAGGCACTGCCACTCACCACCCTGCGCTGCTGCCGCTCCACGTCTGGCCACATGCCACCCCTTCCCGCTCTGCATCTGGCTGCCAGGGGTATGCTTATTAAAAAAGGCTGAAAACCCTTGGGATAAGGATTCAGGAGTTCCTGGCTTCCTGACTGATCTTCAGACTGCTAGACCCTATCTGTTTAATGAAACATCAACAAAAAACTGTGACTGATATGTTTATACTTTTATATGTTCTCTGTCTTATGTAAGCAGGTAAGGGAGATTAAATGTTACACTAAGCATAATAGATCCCTTCATTGCAAAATCATTGGAGCCACCTGTTAAACCATCTCTACAGCAAAGATGGCAAGAGGGGCCTTCTTTTTATTACGTATGTATTTGTATTGTGGGAGCCCCTAGGAATCCTAGTGATGAACCAAGACCACAGTGTATGTAATTTAAGAACCCAAGGCAAAAAATGGTGCCTGCTTCAGAACAAAGAGCTTCACTGAATTGTATTTTTATCCTTCTTTTAACTTAGTGCCTATGGAAAGTACTTTTGATTTGCATGCACACTTACTACTGCGGTGACTCTTTGCAGAACTGACGTGTCTGCAGGGGCTGCTAATTTGCAAATATGAGAAGGGAAGCTGTGCTGGCCTACTCTTCTTGTTCTAACTGCTGCTGCAGCTACTATTACTACTATTATTATGGTTATTGGATTATCACTTTGCTACTTTTTAAAATAAGGTCTTTCAACAGGGAGAAACATTTAACATAGCAAATGCATTTAAAATCTTGAAAACAAGAGAGAGGTTATAATAGCACATCAGTTAGCAATTTCTTAATAAATATGTCACTGAAATAAAATCACGAAAATACATTATCTGTAAAATAGGGATAATAATAACTCCTTTCTTCAGTGCTTTCAGATTACTAAAAATAATGATAATTATATACATTTTAAAATTATATCTATATATGTATGCATAAATAAATAAATAAATGCAATTTTATAATTTTAGTGGCATTGATTGGGATGGAGTGACTTGATCTTGTTTCAGCTTCAGCATCCACTGAAATGAGTGGTAAACATTGTCCAAAGGTACTGGAGGGTGAAAAAGCCACAGAGTTTTTAAATTCCAGATGTATCCCAGGAAATAGTTTGATACTGATGTAACTTATGAGACAAGTTCCAACTTTTGAGCCCCAGTGTGTTTTTGAATAAACATGAATGAAAGATAGTAAAGGTCAGTTTGTGGTTTGGTGGGAAAATACACTGGAGTGGTATTTCATTTCAGAATCAAAAGAGAATGGCATGCTATAACCAGTTTAGAGGACCTTGGAAGCACAGTGGTTGTTTATTTGGTCAAAACGTTATGTAGTCTGTCACAACTATTCATTACCCCTTCATTTTTACTTAAAAACACAAATAATTGAAAGAGTTATTAAATCAGTCGTTGAAATGATGTTTATCATGATACTTAGTCCTGGCATAAAATCTTGATGTATTTTTTCCCTTTCCTAGTTCTCTGACAAGCAGTTCTCCATAGTCATTTCAGTGGGAGTTAACCTCAGCAGAATCACATTACTGCTCCTGTTCACAAAAGCAAAAGGCAGAGCAAGTGGCACTAATGTGATGTTGCCCATTGGCAGAGCTGTCCCTAGGGGTGTGCAAGGGCCAGGGCATATCAGCCTGTGTGGAGTCCGGGGGGTGGAGGTTGGTGAGTGGCCGGAGCCAGTGGAGCGGGCGGGGGATGGTGGGGTGGCGAGCGGCCGGAGCCGGCAGAGGCGGTGTGTGACAGCCGTGGCAGGACCTATACAGCACTGATTGTGGGGCCCACCAAAGTGCAGGGTGCAGGGCCTGGGGCCTGGGGCCTGGGGCCCCCCCCCCCCCCCCCCCGGGATGGCCCTGTCCATTGGTCCAACCTGCTTTTCAAACATAATACTTCTTGTGGCTCTGGAAAAGTGGCTAATTCATTATGTAGAACATCATTCCTGTAATAGTCAATCTATTTTCTAGAACTTTGCATAATTTTTTATGGCATTGTCCCCAAAAGAAGAGCTTTAGTTAGCGATCATGGTTTAGTCAAGCTAAAGAGTTTAATCACAAAGGGCATCTATACACATGCTCTGGGGCGGGGTGGGGGGGCTGTTTTAATTAGAGCGGCTCTCTAATGAAAGAATGATAGAAGAGAAAGGTACAAGGGGAGGGGATGCTCTTAAGAGAAGTAATAAATGGTTTGACTAGATCAATTAAGATATCACCTGGAGCCATACCAGAGTAAACAGCTAGCTCAGGTAATGGAATAAGAATCCATTGTCCTGTTGAGACCAAAGTTAATATAGTCTGGGAATGACTTCTTGTTGTGTAGTTAGACTAACATGGGTAACCACCTAAGTGATCAGAAATGGAGAACTGCTGTACTTTCAATGCATACAGCCAAGGCTGTCCCTAGGGGTGTGCAGGGCCTGGGGAATATTGGCCTGTGCAGGGTCCTGGTGGGGTAGGGTGGGGTGGGGTGGTAAGCGGGTGGAACTGGTGGAGCGTGGGCGGGGGGGGGCCAGCCAACAGCTTGTGGTAAGCAGCCGGAGCCAGCAGCACTCTTCAGCACACAGAGAGGAAAAGATGGTTTTATTATTAAGGTAATGGATTGGGACTTTGAAATATTGGTTCCATTCCTGGCCTGCCCAGACTCTAGGGACAACATTGAAAGAGGCTGAGCCTGAATCGATTCAATTTTTGCAGGTTAGTCTAACCTGGCAAAGCTAAACCAGTTTTTAACTGAACAGACAATCCCTCTGGGCTGAAGAAATGCCAGGACATGCCTGCAGTGGCTCAGGCTAGAAGCCGGGGCAGGGCGGGGTACTAGAGCAGCCCTCCCTTCCCTTCCACACTGCTGAGCTGAGGCGGGATGTGGCCAGACCGTGGCAGGAGACTCTGATTGAGAAGGGGTCCCTCCCACACTCGCTGTTGATAACAGAGCACTGAGTTACACAGCAGGAAGTTACACAGGCAGTTGTTAGCATTTATTAGCCCATCAAACAAAACAAAGCCTCTCTCATTAGTTCAAGCTCTTAAACAACTTTTTCCAAGGAAGGAACAGAGGGACATTACCAGCTACCTATTGATTAGCTACAAAAATTCCTAAACTGACACTATCCTGTCTGCCTTTGTCCTGTTTCTCACAGCATGGACCATGGACAGCATGTGGTCTGCTAGCTAAAGCTGAGCTGTGTCTCAATAAGGCAGAGGGTAGGGGGAATCCCTGCTTAGCAATGAGTGGTGAGAGGAGAGTGAGGGAGCAAAGGGAAGCCAGGCAGATGCCTGGAGTCTCTGCCGAGCTCCAGCCAGAGAACAGAGGGGTGGGGCCAGCTCTGCTGTGGAGGAGAGAGCTCACCCCAGAGAGCATGCCAGGATGCTGGGGGAGTCTGGTTTAACTTAAACCAGCAAGGGGTCTGGGACAGACATTGCATAAACCAGTTTGACCCAAATTAGTTAAGTCTGATACTGCATTCAACCAGGTTTATCTCAAACCGGTTTGAGCCATTTTCAAACTGGTTTAGGTGCACTGAACATCTGTTCTGTTACAGGTTTGAACCAGTTTCTGATCACTTAAGCCGGTTTATGTGTAATGTCTGTCCCTAACCTGTCTGACCTTGTTTCTCTGCCTCAGTTTCTCAGTTGTAAATATGAGGATAATAATCATCTCTCTTAATCAGCCCTTATCTGTCTTGTCTGCTTGGATTATGAGCTCATTGGGGAAGGGACCTTTTCTATCATTTATGTTTGTACAGTACCCAGTGCTATGGAGTAGTGCTCTTGATTGGGGTTGCTGCTAATAATGACATAGAAGGAGAATCCATTTGCCTATAAAAGGCCAATCTGTGAATACAATTTTATTATGACTGGTTGAAGCAAAGTGCTTTGTCATAGTCAGAAGGAGCTTGTCAGACATGATTTGTTGTAGCAGACAATGTTTTAGCTATAATTCAGAATTATTAATAGTAATAATAATGTAATCCAATGACATACTTTATTTTTACTTTAGAATCAAAACAGCCCCATCTGCCCAAATTATTCTTTGCAACTCACTTAAATCTTTGTCATCTTGGATAAAAATTAATTCCCTTCAGAGAAACAAAGTACAGTGTATTTAGGGATGCAGACAGACCTGGTTAACCTTTGCATAATTCAGCCAGATGTTTCTGGGATAGTCAAAAGTTTTCTATGATGATATCAGTCTTAGAGCATGTAATTCATGCATCACTGACTTGTGAACCTGGACTTTTTATTTTATTTTAATCATTCTAACATTGGTTTTCCTTCCAACTGAATTCAGGCTTAGTGGAGTTTGACTATGGTTTTATCAAAACAGTTTTAATATTGTAGGAAAATGCTCTTACCAAGCTTACGCATTGCAAACCAGAAACCAAATGATTTTAGTTAAACTCGAATCAACTGCAGTGTCCCCGCTAGTG
This sequence comes from Alligator sinensis, assembly GCF_000455745.1. Taxonomy (NCBI): domain Eukaryota; kingdom Metazoa; phylum Chordata; order Crocodylia; family Alligatoridae; genus Alligator; species Alligator sinensis. The sequence continues at coordinate 910,929 of NW_005842517.1, read as the reverse complement.
CAGTAGCAGCAGTAGGTAATGCTACATGTTAGCTTCTTTCCAGTGGTATGCAGTCCTGTGGATGGGAGCAGAAGCCTGGACGTATTGCCACCTCTGGAAATCGAAGGCTATCAGCGACCACCTAGCAATTCTTCACCAGTGTTGGAACAGAGTGCTACATACATCTTGACAAGCTCTGTGTTTCTGGCAAGCCCAGTCAGTGAAGTCAGATTGTACTTTAAAGAGGTGCAAACGAAGGCAGCATTGGGCAGAATGTTTTCTGAAAGACAACAGTGGGTCAAGTGTTATGCCCTTGTTTGCACTCACATGAGAGGCAAAGGCCTGAAACATAACAAAGATATACAGTGTCTCTGTGCAAAATGGATACAGAATCCAATTGTATCCAAAGGGAATACATCTGATTTATCACATGTCTGTATTTAACTCTTGTGTGTCTGGGGAATGCACTATAGGCAGACCCATAATGCAGCTTTTATACAGACCTAGAGATGGATCTCAGATATAAAAGATCACTATTACCCCTTGAAGGCTTCTGAAGCAAACTCATTCTTTAAAAGTATACAAAAAGGTCAGCTGAGCCATGCCTTACAGGAGGCAACTGGCAAGGTCTCCATTTTCAAATTCTTTCAGGAACCCATTGAGTTGTTAGATTCCCATAAATGCCCTTCTTTATCAGCACATGCCTCTTGGTTTCCTCTTCATCCTAGTGAACCAAATGCCTTTTTCTGTACCATTTTCAGCAGCAGTGAGAACTGGTTGGATGAAATGCTAGAGGGATGAATTTCAACCTGAGTTAAATCAAGTTGCTCTTGTGTTTGTTTTCTGAAGCTAACAAAAGTTGGGAGGCACTATAGTCCCTTTAAATTCTTATGGGGTTTTTTGTTATGAATTAATACAGAAAATGGGGAGTTAAGGTTGTTCGGGGCCATTTGCAACAACCGGGGATGCTGGTTTAGATCTCATGTTCCATTACTTTGTAGACTAAAATTGGCCTTCCCGGAAACCAGGCCTTGCATAATTGCTGCCCTCATATACTTGCAGCATCTTTTCTGGAATGCCAATTATTATCTATTGACAGTTAGCTAAATAATGACCCTGTCACATCAGAACCTGGTATGTGACCTAGCCTGAACTCCTGTTTACTAAAACTCTCAAAGCAAATGCCTGGGGAGAGGGTGTAGGCATGATCTAGAAAGCTGGACAGCTTAAGAATGACCTTGAATGTTTTTTGTAAGAAGCAGGTCATTAGTGACAGCCTCTGGTTAACTCACAGCTATTCTACCAGTTTCAAAACAACATATTATTAAGGAAAGGAAACTTTTAGCATTAAGGAGAGCTCCAGCCCTTTAAAGTCTGTGCATAAGGGGTTCAGATTTGTGTGATCAGAAAATGCTGCCCTGATGTGAACAAACTAGTGGCAAGTACGTTGTTCAGCTCCTCTCCGAGAAGCCCCTGCTGACACGCACAAGCCTAAGTTTTAAAGGTGTTAAAATTATTCCAGGGGATCCAACAGTATTGGATCATTGCCTAACAGCGTAGTAATTCCTCTTCTTCAGAGTTCTTGGCTGATTTCTAGTAGGCCTGTGCGAAGCGGCTAGTATTTGCTTTGGATTCGGATTTGGCTGATTCAGGGGACAGTGATTCGATTCGGTGATTCGAATCTCTGTCCCAATTCGATTCGGCTGAAACTGATTTGGAGATTCAGCCCCGAGGCCACTGCAGGAGCAGTGAGTCCCAGGGTTTGTCTGGGGGAGTGAGGGGGGCATCGGGGGACTTGTGCAGAGACCCCCATTCAGCATGGGGCAATGGGAGGCAGTGGGGATCACTCCCACCCCACTCGGCAGCACCCGGCGAGCACTGGAGCTTTTTTTTTAAAGTACCGGAGCTGGGGTGGGCGAGGCAGCCATGATGGGGCTGGGGGAGCGGGTGGGAGTCAGGGTGGCTGGTAGGGGTCCCCCCTCCCTCAACTCCAGCTCGGAGTCAGCTGCAGCTCCCTGCTGCAGCCACCGGGGACTGCCTGAATCATCAAAGCTCTCTGAATTTTTTCTGAAGATTCGGAGAGCTTTGAATTGATTTGGACCTTTAAATTGGTCCCTTGCTTCAATTTGGATTTGGAGGTTCAGCCACCAAATCGGGCTGAATCTCCTCCGAATCAAATCACCACCCAAAGCTTTGCACACCCCTAATTTCTAGTGTGCTTAAGGAACTCTGGCTCTGGGTCACCACTTTGAACAGAGGTGATATACAGAGAGGATGCTCCTTAGCTGAAGATGTGGACATGCATGCTTTTCACTTGGGAGTACATTGCAGTCATGTGTTTTTAACGAGGACAGATGGTCCAGGGGTTAGGGAACTATCCTGGGACTTTGGAGATGTTTGTTCATTTTCCTGCTAAAGCCCAGGCCTTCTGCGTGACTGTGGACATGTCCCATTGATTTTAACATGGAGGGCCTGGACTGTTCTCTCTCTGTGGCTCATTTCCTGAACTGCAAAATGTGGGGAATAGCCTTACCTCCCCGAGATGCTTGGTGGATAAAGATATTAAAGGTCGTGTAGACTCAGATGCTGTGGTAGTAGAGACCATACAATAGATTGTGTATGGAAACGTAAAATAGTTTGGGAAAGGGTTTCCCATGTCCAGCTAATGAAACAATGAGAAAGAGCTCGCTGCTGGGGCCTGAGAAAGTCACCGTTCAAGTTGTCATTGGTAGACCTTTACAGCTAATTGTTGCATCCTGCATCCAGCTGTAGCCTGAAGATTGCCAGAGAGTCTGTTAGGAAAACTTGGCTATTAAAATAAGCATCGCTAGCTGACATCTGTCTAATCTGGACACAATATTTTATGTAAGGTTCTGTATGTTCATTATATACATGCAGTGAACACAGAAAGCCTGAACTGGATACAGGTCTGGTCTGGGCCTTGCAAAGACCCCCAGAAGCAAGAGAAATATCCATTTGGTGCCCTGTAATTGTAGCTGCCCATTGCAGCTTGGAGGGAGTTTGGTGAGTCAGTGAACCTGATCCGTTTTACAGCTCAGATTCAAGTTATAAAGACAGGAATGGTTCTTCAGCAAGATCCAACTTAGCTTGTCTGTCAGCTGCCAGCTATTTTAAGCGTATATTCTCTTTGTTGGCTTGGCATCAAGGTCAGGCAGCGTGGCACTTTATCGCTGGCTGCTGCCAGATTCCTGACATACTGACATACTGTAACATGGCGTCCAAAAAGCATTTGTTCGTGATGTTTTAAGAAATCTAGAAGAAGAAATCTCTCCATTTTTTGGGCGCACCCTTCTATCAGTATTTCTGGTAAGTATCACAACCTGTGCAACCCTCATCGGGACTCGGGACTTTTTCCCCTCACACATTTTGACAATTGGGTCTTCTTTTGCTGCCTGAGATTGTTGTAGAGAACCAAAACAAAAAGGGAGAGAAAGAGAAACTGATGGTGTCCCAAGAACATGCATGGCAGGGCATTAAAGGAAGATTTTGGATCTGCAGGCAGCTTCAGCACAGCTGTCATAACGGCACCTTGGGCATGAGAAAAATGTTACCGCAGCCTCCTGGGCAACGGGTGTTTTTGTAATAAAAATATTTTTCTAAGCTAAGTTTTAGTAATGATAGTTAAGGCAGTTGAAGGGGAATCTTTATAACTCTCCAGTGGCACTGCAGAAAGAAGAGCTAAACAAAAAGAAACACAATGTTTCCTCTAACAGAAAGGTGCTGAGAATGATGCTGAAATGTGGGCTGCACTGGAAATTTGCTAGAAACTGGTGGCTTGTATCTAAAGGACAAAGTAGAGCAAATTATTATAGATTCAGTGCAGTGGTTTAACCCACAAATACTACAAATCCCAGCATGCAAAGTTTCACCTTCCTTTGAAGTGTCTGCAGATTTTATATAAAGATCTTTGTAATGATACCTGTGCGCACACACCCCCCTTATAGGATTCATAAAATCATAAAAGGCCACCCAGGATATTTATTGAGTAATGAATTGCATTGATAACTGTATGCTTTTGTTTACTAGTTTTTGTTTGGTGAATCTTACTGTTAGTTCACAAAACTAGGAAACAGAAAGCATGCATTTTTTAAACTCAGTTTTACCTGGCACTGTCTGAGTTGCTAGTTCTTGCAATTTTATCATGGCTCTCCCTTGTACAGGATGATTTTCTTAAAGACTGACACTTGTTCAGTGAGGTAATTATGTTAATATTTCAGGTTTTCTTTTTTATTCTTTAAGGCAGTTTTGATGCTTCATAACTGAGGAGAGAAGTTTAAAAATCTGAACACAAGAAGAAAAACAATTAGAGTGCAAATAAAACCCCCAAATTTATTTGTCTTAAAATCTCATAATTTTTCAGTGAATCTTGTGATTTCTGAAAGGATTTTTGAATGTTAAGGATTGACAAAATTGCTGGCTGTATGTAGACTAGAGTGGGTAATTAAACTTAATAGGCATGTCCCTGTGAGCATGCATGTGCAGTTTGTGGTGCTGCAAACCTGTCTGCAGAGCTGCAAACCACACGTGCTGCATATGCACACATTTACTGTGCTGCTAATTTGCAATGTGGCGGGTTTTTTGCCGCCAGGAGATTCTGTAGTGGGGGGCCCAAAACTGGACACAGTACTCCAGATGTGGCCTCACCAGTGCCAAAAAGAGCAAACAGAGGAGAATAATCCTCTAATAATCCCTTGCCCTGTTGGCAACACTCTTATCAATGCAGCCCAGTATGCCATTAGCCTTCTAGGCAACAAGGGCACACTGCTGGCTCATATTTAGCGTATTGTCCCCTGTAACCTCCGGGTCCTTTTCTGCAGAGCTGCTGCCCAGCCAGTCAGTCCCCAGCCTGTACTGGTACATGGGATTGCTCTGTGCTAAGTGCAGGATTTTGCACTTGTCCTTGTTGAACCTCATGAGATTTCTTTTGGCCCAATCCCTCCAGTGCTCTGGCTGCTGACCAGGCTCAATGCACCTGGACTGCTGCTGCTGCAGCCCCAGGAGGCTCCCAGGACCCCAGTCAAGGTTGCTGGTGCCAGCCCAGGTTCTGGCCCTAGCCTCTTCTGCCCCACCTGGGGCAATTTGCCATGCACCACAGCTCACATGTAGGGACATGCTCAGGGACAACTAGCAAATATATGCCACTGCTGGTTGTCCCCAGGGAAACGCATGTTCCTGCTCTTGGGGACACACCCAATGTGTCTTAGCTTTTCTAACTAGAAAATAAAGGGGAATGGTGCTTGCTTCCAAACCAGATATGAGAGGACAAGTAATTATTTGCACTGTGCTTGAAGGATGTTATTTATATGCTGCTAAATAAATATTCTTGTGTTAATGATGGCAAATTGCCACATTCCAGTGACACATGGTAAGTCAAGATACATTGCACTTATTGTCAAATCACCAATTAGTTTTCACCACTCCTTTCTGGGGAGGATGAAGTGGAAGGAGGCAGCAGCATTTCCTTCTTGAAATTGAGAAAGAGGCCAAGCTGATGCCGAGAAAATGCATTGTAGCTCTGTTGCCTGCAGCAACAGTTGAAACGACTTGTTCCTCAGTGCTGGAAAAATGGTGAAGCCTGAAGAGAAGAGAGACTTTGACTGTGCCTCAGGCAGGCAATGCACCTCCTGCATGAAAAGGGAAATAGTCTCTTTTGAAAGGGAGCAGCTGAGAAAGGAAAGTGTGTGTGTGTTTGTGGTGTGGGGATTTGACTCCATGTTTGCGAGTATGGGTAGTGGATTGAGAAGTGCTAACCCAGAGCAGGTCTTGTCAACTTATCCAGCTCCTGTATGAATTCTCAAGAGGTAGGGGCCCTTTTCCCTATTTATGTGCCTTTTCATAGCACCAGGTAAAATGGGACTTGAGTGTATAAAATATTGGCAATATAAAGTGATAGTGATATTATGATGGGTGTTACAAAAGCACCATTAAGTCCCAGCAGAAACTGGGACCTTGTTGTGCTAAGTGCCATACATACACACAGCCTCATATTAAGGAGGTTACACTCTAGTAGACAGGGTAGACCACAGATGAGAAGAAATGATATTATCTCAGGTTTAGAGATGATCTGGTGCCTGACTGAATAAATGTCTTATGCAACGTCTTACAGGAAGCTGGTGGTAGAAGCTAGCACCTGAGCCTCACAAACCCAAGGACAAAATCTAGCACCTTCACCACAACCAGCCTTCCTGTGTGACCAGATACAGGACCCAGGGCTCAAACACAGATAGCTACGTTCTGCACTTGGGTGCTCAAATGCCCACTTAAGGCAACTAGAGCAGGGTTCGTCTACCTGGATGCTTCTGGGTGATGGATGCACGTGTTTGGGAGCCTACCCCACCACACGTTGTACTCAGAGGTAGATACTCTTCAGGACTCAGAGGTTACTGTCCACCTCTTTACATAGGCCATGAAGACTGAGTCATATAGAAAGGTTGTCTCAGAGCAGGTGAAGTGTTTGTTCTTTCTATTTGTTTTTGTATTTGTTCTAACTAGTATTGGCATGTACTGGGAGCGGAGTTGGACTGAGCTCCTCCTTGGTTTCTGTTCGGGACTTATGGTGCTGGGCTGCAGTTGATAGTTTTCAAAAACGGATTCGGGGTTGTATTTGAAAGTACAGGTTTCCCTCACCAACCGCTGGGTTAGGGTCCTGAAAGTTCCTGTGGTTGGCAAAACCGTGCTTAGCAAGACAAAAGGCTTACAGGAAAATGGCAGGTGGTGGGCTGATGTGTGGCCATGGAAAACCATGGTTACTCAATACTGTATATTGTGGTAGCCAAAATGATATATAGACTATTAAGTGTGGATACTCAAAACCATGGTTGGCGAGGGAAACTTGGAGGATGGTTAAACATTGGATGGATCAGGCAGAGGTGATCTCTACACTGTGTTGCCTAACTTGCAGTCCGGTCTTCCCTACTGCTTCTGTGTCAGCTGGCCCCATAGCCAGACAGAGGGGTTGTTTTTTTTCACATCAAGGATGTATCAGATATTAAACTGATAAGAACAGACACTACAGAGACAAAGGATTGCACTGGGCATCCCCATAGACCAGTGGTTCTTAACCTTGTTAGACTCAAGATACCCCTCCAAAACTTTTGTGAATTAAGCAGCATCCCATTAAAAAATAATTTATTCATTACAGTGCTTACCTCCTCACAGAGGGCTTAGAAGCTGGGGATCTGGATCTCCCACGACCCCATTAATTACTCTGATCACCAAGCTATTTCTGAGCTTTCTCACTCTCTCCCGCCTTCTCTCCCTCTCCTTTTCATTTTGACCAGAGAAATCTTTCTGACAAAAGTTGCCTCAGAATTAGTCAGTTCCTGTGAAAATTTCAGTTTCGATGAATATTTCTTTTTCCGATGGAAAAACATTTTATTGAAAAATTCCCAAGCAGCCCGGAGGGGAATACGTAACCAGTGGGTTCCATTTCAGCAGCAGACGACTGGCTGTCCAGGTTTATATATATAACAAGCGGGCTGTGGTGGTTGGGTAGAGGAGATTACACTAAAATGAACAAATTTAATAAGTAAATAATATTTAAATATTAATAAATAGAAGCCTTGGCCTGCCTCTTTCCTAGCTATTGTTCAGTAGTAGTATTCATGCAACAAAGGGATCCTAAGGAGGTTGCAGCAGTGTGGAGCATGCTGTGAAGATCTTAGAACAGCAAGGGATGAAACATAATATTATCCCATTGTCCTTAAAAGAAGCTATATACAGGAATAATTGTTGTGCTTTCTGCTGATAAGCAGACACTGTATACTTAACCAAGGAAATGAATCTAAAAGACAGGATAGGAAGAGAAATGAGCACATCAGAGTATCAGCACATCCAGTTGTTCATGGTTTTGTCCTCTTCCGCTATTCTTCACAAATGCGCTAACTGCAGTACATGATTATGCAAAATATATTATCAGGCAAATTGATGTTGAGTCATTTGGAAAATGTTATGCTTTCTTAAACTCTTTTCCATAGCTTCTTTTTATGTAAACGTTGAGGCTGGCGTGCCAGGGCTGCACTCTTTTTGTTCCTGTTTATATTTACCCTCACGTTGACTTTGCTGGCCCTTTGCTCACAGAATCCTGTTTCACAAACCCTCCTCTCCTATCTTTTTTCCCTGGTCCTTATATGAGCTCCCATGCACCTGTGCTGGAGCTTCAAGAGGTGTCACTCAGACCAAGAGAGGCTGCTCCAGGACAGCCGGGCCAGGGGATATGTTTCTGCTGTTAATAATATTATGCTGTTAATAATTCATGAAACTTTCCCAAGGACTCATTGAAATTCCCCAGGAGGCATCAATTTTTCAGCAAAGCAGCTAGGTTTTAGTTGCCTATGTTAAGAATGAAGAGCCTCAAGTGATGGTTTATGTAGTTCTGCATTGCCCAGGATAGGACAAGCTATTGTGCTAAAAAGATGTTAATAATTCTTCTGGTGTGGCTTCAAGAACCGCAGGGACTCCTGTTTGGGAGGCTGTTTCTTCTACTAATGGTGCATTTCTCGTACAGGCAGACCTCGCTTACCGCAGTTTTGCTTACTGCGGTTTCATTATAGCGCTCGTGTAAAATACCTACCTAGTTTCATTTAGCGCTGAGTGTGTTTCATTATAACGCTCAGCATGGGCGTAGGGAAAAGTAGTGGCGGCTGCGAGGGAAGTGGTGAGTGGCAGCCAGTGGGAGCCCAGGAAGGGGTGGCAGGAGTCTGGGGTCTGCTCTGGCACATGGTGCTGGAGCAGGCAGGGAGGAGCAGCAGCAGCGAGAAGGGGAGTGTTGAGGGCATGAGCACGGGGCCTGGGACAGCAGGAGCGTGGGGCCCAAGGCCTGGGTTGGCAGGAGTACGGGGCCTGAGCCAGTGCAAGCCAAGCCCAGAGAGCTCCCCCATCCCTGGGCTGCAGCCCATGCCGTTCTGCTCCAGTCATACACTCACCCATGGGGTGCGGACCCCATCCTGAGCCTGCAGCAATCTGGCGGTGGTGGCTTGTCCCAGTGCCAGGTACCCTGGAGGGAGCCCCCACTGGGTAATGTGGGGCATGGGCAGGTGTGTGTCCCCATTGCTTACCCCATGCCAGAGCCCCGACTCAGGCCCCATGGGCTGGGCGGCTGGGGCTGTGCACAGGTGCACCAGTGACTGGTGGGTGTGGGCTGGCAGGGGCCATCGCAGCAGGGGAACAATGAGGCTGGGAGGAGCTGATACCTTCCCTGGCAGAGCCTGCGTGGTGCCTTGCCAGGAGTGGCCCGGCCAGGGCCGGCAGATGGTGCAGAATCAATTATCTTTATTTATATTAAATCCTATGGGGAAATGGGTTCCACTTAACGCTGTTTCACTTAGCGCTCGCTTTTTCCGGCACTGATGAGGAGCGCTAAGCGGGGGTTGCCTGTCCACTGAATAGAGATAGATGTTGCCGGGTGGTGGTTGGAGCGCAGCATGAGGTGCTTGGTTTGTCCGAGTTCTAATCCCAACTTCAAGACATGGTTTCTCTTTGCCATTACCTTCTGTGAATCATTTGTTATCTCTGCCTCTGGTCTTCTGTAACGAGACTGGTAATATTTACCTACCTCATAGGG
>NW_005842517.1:882370-901350 GCF_000455745.1 Alligator sinensis | reverse complement strand
CTACTTCGAGCTGCACTGTGGCTACAGCTTATAAGGAGAGGGTAACAGCAGAGATGCTCCCAAGCTAGCAGGTCAGGGATCAGCATTCATATGCCCCAGGCAGGAACCAGATCTGACTTGAACAGTTGGCATGATTTCTGTCTGTTTGGTGCATGTTCTTTGAATTGTCCTGTAAAGAAACAATCCTGGCATATTTTATAATATCCACAAGTGATTCATTTCTGTCCTTTGATAAAGTCTACCAGTATGTATATATAGACACACACACACACACACACACACACACACACACACACACACACACTATACTGCCAGTTGTGGGAAACTGTCAGGTACCTCACATAGGGCACAAGCTAATTCCCATAGAAATCTTATCAATGACTTTGATGAAAGGTGGATCAGGCGTATAATGCACCACAGTGGAATTGCTTTTCAGAGCCTACATTTTATTCGGCTATTATGTTATAATGCCACCAAAGAACGTGCCAGACTGGATACTGCTATGCTGCCATCCCTAATAGACTGATGTTGCCATGGTCTAGGTCATCCCTAACATTGCTTCACCAAGTGTGTCATTTTGTGTCAATTTTGTTGAATGAAAGATTGCATCCTCTGTTGTAGTAGTTAAATACTGTGGTATTTCTTTCAATAACAATTCCAATGTGATGCATCTTTATTTCATATTCTATACTAATGTTTCTCTGCCTCCATGATTGCTTGGTATGAAATTAATGTCATTGCATTCCTATATACCTCTGAAAAATGTTGCAAACCTTGCAGAAATGATATATTAATAGAATTGCATGATAATATCATATTTATTTAAGGGAATTTTTTTAAAGAGGGATTATTTTCAAGGCACTGTGCAGTCATCATCTAGTAATTAATGTCTACAATATTCTTGTGGAATAGGTTAGGTAATTTTTACCTTTTTGTTTTGCCATTGATGAAAAAGAGGTTAAGTGACATAATTCAAACATATTGTGCACCTATACACATGCTCCAGGGTGAGGTGTGGGGGTGGCGTTTTAATTACAGCAGCTCTCATCAGGAGCTGTTTTAATTCAAATGCCCGCAGCATCTCAGATATTCAGTGTCCCACATTTCAAAATGGCAGCGGGACCGCTATAACTAAAGCTTGTCAAATGAGCTTTAGTTACAGCACCCCTACTACCATTTGGAAACATGGGCATTAATCAATGAATCGAGTCTGCTCCGATGGGTTCCCGTCAGAACGCACAGGAGCATGTGTAAAAGTGCCCATTGTTAACCAGCATCTGAGATGAGATTGAAACTCAGATGTTCCTTATTCTTCCAGCGGGACCAAAGGAGAAGTCCTGAGCCTAGGGAAGTCAATAGGCATTTTGACTTTAACAGGGCCAAGACTTTTCACCCAGAACTTGATTTTCTTACAAAAAAGAATAAGACAACAGGGTTTATCTTGCCCAGATTTTGTAATACTGTCCTACTCTACCTTTCTTTGTCTAAGGCAGGCTGAAGTATAATTTTATTCTTTGCCCTGTGATAGTTCTGTAAACTGCATTGCTAATATTTGAAGCATTTAGCACATGCAAATACTAAAGAGGAAGATCCAAACCTATGATGGTGATGGTTCATTTGAGTTGTTCCTTATTTTTTATGAACAAGAAGTTGCAATGTAATCAAACCACAGATTCAACAAATGGATTCTAGGGTCTTTATACACTTTGGGCCAAATTTTGCACTTAGTCATAACAGGGTAAATCTGAGATAATTCCACAGAAGGTCAGTGGAGTAACACAGAACTGAATATGGCCCTTTGTGTATATATTTATGTAATGGTTGCTACAATATAGGTGGGAGGGAGGAGGTAGACAGGAGAACCAACAACTGGTAATACTGTATTTTCTTGCATATAGCATGCACTTTTTTCTCCCCAGGAATCAGGTGCTGGAAATTTTAGTGCATTTTATAGGTGTGAAATATGGTAAGAACATTTCTGCCAGTTAAGGATCTTAACTGACAGTTAAAGATCTTTTTAAAATTAATTCTGCCTTTCAAAAGCAAGGTGCATATTATATCCGGGGCATGTTGTATATGAGAAAATACAGAAGGTAAAAACACCTTTGACTCATAATACGGTGTAACATAAATTATAGTGCAGTAGCAGTTAAAGTAAAAATGCAACCTTTTAAGAAAGTCTAAAAAAAATTGATAAAATCAATACATCTGTCTTGCATTGAACCATCTGTGTTGCATTGAATTGGCATTTTCCAAGGGAAAACTGTTTGTCAGAAAATTTCCCACACTAGCTCTTCTCTTAGCATTTACATTGTGGTATCAGTGGGAGTGTCTATATGAGATGCTACTGTGCAGTGGTTACTGTGCATTTATTTAATACTTGTATAAGCAAGTACTAGATAAACGCTCAGTAACTGGAGTTACTGTGCAGTAGTGCCGGTGAGTGCCTTTTAAGCGATGCTACTGTGCAGTAGCCTAATACTTCTGCGCAGAAGTGTCTCAACATGTTTTTTGTCACACAATGCTACTGTGCAGTAGTATCTACTGTGCAGAGGCTACTGTGTAGTCAGCATCTTGTGCAGATGTGCCCAGTGTGTGATTAGGTTCAGCTATAGCAATGTGAAGTATTAGCATTATAGAAGTGGCTGTCAGGAGTACTGGTTTTTAGGCTAGGAGGCTCAGTCACTGTTGTTTCTCTGCTGATTGGCTGGATTCAGTTAAAGAAATTCCTTGCAAGGAAAGAATTATGTTTACTTGTTAGGCATCAAGGGTTTGTCTGCACAACTTAGTGTGGTAACATGCAGATACACCTTGCAGATACAGCTAGTTTTGGACAAGCTACCTCACCCAGTGGTAGCACCTGGCCATATTAATACAGCATTCTGCCCAGGCTAGTCTGGGAGCTCTTTAAGTTTATTTGGAAAATACAGAAATACTATAAAAATATTTCATACTCATTCTGATCTCTCATTGTTCAGTTAGGCAGCTTTGTTAATCATTGTTGATACTTTAGCAATGTCATCTTCCATGGTATCTGCCAGGAATGCATTCCCACACAGCACCCAACTGTGAGTTTGTCTCTTATCAGCTGTCAGTCCAGAATAATGCCCAAATGTGAGTCAATAACTTCATAGAGAAGCTTGAAGTGAACATAAATTGATCCCTTAAATGTTTTTTGGGGGAAGCCTTCTGCAATTTTCCTACCAGTGGAAAATTCTGCTAAGGCCTAGTACATGGCAGATGGAAATCTGAATTTTTTTGTTTACTATTATAGCTCTGGCTGAGGCTTTAAGTACAGACATAATGACTGTACTGTCACACTAACATATTTTCCTTGCATATAACATGCCCTATAATGCAATACACAACTTGTTTTTGAAAAGCAGAATGAATTTCAAAAGTTTTTTTTTGTAGTAAGTAACTGTGTAGCAACAGCTTGGGAGCAGAGCCTGCTTATCGTTCTGTCCCCTGTGAGTTGAGCGCAAATTTTGCTTTCACTTTTGTCTGTAACTGGCAGAAACTGTGCTTACCATATTTCTCATATGCATTATGATTTCCAGCTTCTGATTTTTGTGGGGAAAAGTGTGTGTTGTGTGCAAGGAACTAAGGTATAGATAGTAATATAAAACTACAGAGAATAAATTTGAAATAGTCAATATATTTACTTTGCAAATAATTTCAAGATTTTGTCTTCAATACAAATTTGAGCAAAATCTAATTTCAGAATCTCAGCAGACAAAAAGCTTCAGATTCTGTATTTTGATCAGCTCTAGTTTAACAGTTGGGTATTGGGGCTAATTCTTTACCTCATTATACAACTACAACTCTAATAAAGACAATAGGAATGTGCAACTTTAATCCATCAAACTTGGCCGTAATAGAATAATCCTGCTTGGACTTTTAAAAACAATGAGAATTTAAATTTAAGCATATTAGATTGTTCTTAGTATGTACAAGACTCACAAATTCTTTCTTGGCTAAAGAGAACACAAAAGTGATTTCCACTTATTCCCAGCGCAAGTTATTCTGCAGATGGGCTCTTTCCTTCATGCATGGCACCCATTAACTGTACTCCTTCTGAGTTAGACAAATAGCTACTGATGAGTAGAGCCTGACTTCCTGGGATTCACAGGATAACTGGAGGGAATATGGAAAAACGGCCAGTTCCAAACATATGCAAATACATTTTTGCAGCTATTCTGGCTCTGGAAGCTTCACATGAGCCAACAGTGTGTTCATTTTGGACATGGAAGACATTTCCAAAGTGTAATTTCCAGTTTTATGTATATCGTGTAGAAATAAAAGCACATTACTGCTTTCTGGGCTCTTGAACAATATCCATAGGAAATCTTTTTCTCTGCCTGCTTTGGTGGATATTAAAAGAGCTGCCTGTCTGCTTCCACTGGATGATGGTGCCACAGCTCACAGAACAGTGATTTAAGAGCAACTGAACTATGCTTATTCTGGAGCAGATTCAGTAAACTTGGCACCACTTATGTATAGCCCAGTGCTTTGGATGTGTGGGGACACTAAATCCTAACTCCATGGAATTGGCTAGATTCTGTCCTGGTCTGACACCCCGTGTGATCCCAAACCAAGTCAGCGTTAGTAAGAGCAGGGGTTGACCCCAGTGCTGTGAGGGTGGAAGGTGGCACTGAAAAGTGAGAAGAGGGAAGCCAGCTAGGTGCTTAACTACAAATGTGCTGTCTCAGTGCTACTGGAGCCATGGACTTGAATTTACCACCCAAATTTACCAGCTTCCAACATCTTCCTTTATTTCAGTGTGCCTTTCTGCTTCCGGATTGCTAGAGAGTGAGCTCCACATTAGGCTATTGTCTATGCACAGTTTACTAACTGTACTAATTAATAATACAATGAAATAGAGAGGAAATATAATCTTGAGGCATCTGAGTTCGGTCCCTGGCTCTGGATTATGTTGGGCAAATCATCTAACCTCTTTTAGTTTCCCATCTGTAAGAACAGATTAATAACTATTTCTTCCTCTCTCTCTTGTCAATTTAGATAGGAGACCTTTAAGGGCCAGAGCTCCCCATGGCTTTAAATGCCTGTACAGTACCTAGCACAAAGGCCCTGATCTCAGCTGGATTTCTGGGAGCTTCTGTAATAATAATGATTAATATCTACTGCCCTTCCCCACTGAGGGAAAGTTTGTGTGCATTTTCTTTCATTGTGATAAAAACTAAGGATATAATTAATTTGACCAATTGTTGGTTTATGTGTTCCAGTAGAATGGCATACAGAGGAGCTGTGATGGCAATTAGCATAGTTTGGTGATGAATCCTCTGAAACACCAGGAGGTAAACGCCTGTCACAAAGAAACAATAAACATTCAACATAGACACAGTGTAACCATAGGGATCCATGAGACAAGGAACCACAAAAATTCTGTGAATCTCTGGAAAAAGTGTTACGTGTACGGTTTCATAATGACCAAACTGGCCACACGTCCTCCTTTAACTTGAATTAAAACATTCCATGCTCAGAGACTAGATTTTTCTTTAGTAGCGCTGGATGATCTTGCCTATTTATGACTGTTAGTTGTGTTACAATAGCCAGCAGCAAAGGCCCATTGTCCTAGACAGGGTACGTTGGAGGAGACATTCAGATCTTCAAAGACCTGATGTTCTAACTGGAGAAGCTAGACGCAGAGAAGAGTGGGAATCCAGGAGAAATGACTAGTGTCAGGTCATACAGCGGGTCAGTGGAAGGACCAGAATAGAACCCAGGTCTCTTATTGATTACTCCTTTACCTATCTGCTAGACCATGAGGACTTACCAGCTCAAGTGGTGAATCCCTTGGTTATTTTAGGATCACAGGAACATGGAACTAGAGGTCCTTCCTGAGCTATCTGTCCAATCCTCTGTTGTCAGGGCCTCTGGTCAGTCAGGCCTGGCTGAACTGAGCTCTTGAGCTTCCACACTTGACCTTGATCCCAGGCTAATGCAACTGCTCCAGTTCTCTGTAACTGGAATGGCTGCTGAGAGTGGCACTCAGTCCTTTTTAACACATCTTAGTCTGCTCTGGTAAGCCTCATGTTTGCTGCTTTCTCTGGTTCTCCTGACTTCTGACTTGGCTTTAGCTTTTCCTGACACTAATCTCGGATCTTCCCTGGAACTCAGTACCAGCTCTCTGATTTTCTTGGCTTCTGACCTTGGCTTGCACTCCAGACTCTCTAGACACGGAGGGGAGGCTATAGACAGAGAGACTCTGGAGTATGTGGAGCACTTTCCATATCTTGACAGCCACCTCTCTCAATGGGCTACCATGGATGAAGAAGTCCAGCACCAGGTCAGCTGCACCAGGGCCGCCGCCTTCCAGCTGTGACAATGTGTCTTTGAAAATAGAGATCTTCGTAAGTTGATGAAAGTCCTGGTTTATAAGGCTGTCATGCTGACTACCCTCCTGTACTGCAGTGAAGCCTGGACTATCTACTGATGCCACGTTAAGACCCTTGAGAGCTTTCACCAGCGGTGCTTGCATCGAATCCTGGGGATCAAATAGGAGGACCGTCAGACCAGCGCGAGTGTCCTCTATAAAGCTGCGTCCACCAGCATCGAAGCTTTGCTCTTGAGAAATCAACTCTAATGGATGGGCCACTGCATCTGGATGTCCAAGAACCACCTCCCTCACCTGATTCTCTTCTCCCAGTTCTCTGTTGACCAACACTTAAAGGGCAGCCAAAGGAAATGGTACAAAGACACGCTCAAGGTCACCCTCAAGCACAGAGTCATCAACACTAACAGCTGGGAGGAGCAAGCTGCTGACCGTTTGGCGTGGTGCCACCTGGTCCACCAAGGTGCATGCCACTTGGAGGCCCAACAACTCAATACCAAGGCAGAACGGGGCGGCGAAGGAAGGAGAAGGAGACCAACTGGGGGCTGCAAATCCCATTCCGCTGTGCAACAACATGTCCCCATTGCCAAAGAATGTGTGCATCCAGAATCGGGCTCCTCAGTCACCTGAGGACCTGTCAAGCCTGACGGACATCATCTTCGACTTCGAGAGACTGCCGCCACACTCCAGAGTATCTCTCTCAGATCCCCTCTCGGCTGTCTTGGAATCTGGTCCTGTGTTCCCTGTTCTATTTATCCAGACCCTGACCTGATGCCCCGCTAATCTGTACCCCCACCTAGCTGACCTCCTGCTTGCCCTTCCAGGCCTACCTGCAGGCCCAGCCAGCTACGTCTTGGCCGAACCCTCACACCTGCATTTAGAAGTAACCATTTATCCAAGGATTCCTCAAAATTGGCACTTCAAACTCTTACACACAACTATAGGCCATGAAACATGGAACACTGAGAATGCCTTATATGTCAAAGTAGAAGCAAGGGAGAGTAAAGGCTAAGTGGACTGATTGCTATGCATCTTTATAAATGGGAACCATCAGTGTATAATTTGATCTTTCTCCAGCTACACCTCTTAGTCTACAATTCCCCTTGCAGTCGTACACACACATGCCTGGTTTGTTTCTATTTTGCTGAAGTGGAAGATTATTTAAATCACGGCTGGCCAACCTGCAGCATGAGTGCCACAAGTGGCATGGAGAGACTCTGTGTATGGCACTTGACATAGCAGGGAGGGGACAGGCAGCACATCAGCAGATAGGATAGGAAGCAGAAAGCAGAGCAGAAGATCAGGCAGGAAGTAGAAATCAGAGGAGGGGATTGGGCAAGGAACACATAGTAGGGAGTAGAAAGTAGAGCAGCAGATTGGGCAGTGGAAAGGGATTGGAGTGGCACTCTGGGAGGGTGCAGGGCTAATTTGTGGCTGAAAAGGGTTGGTCTCTACTGATTTAAATGGTCATTCCAGGCTGACACATACGTCACAAGATGGGTCACATTAACACCCCCATTTTTTCTTTTTGCACCACCAAGTTCTTCCTAGTCATGGGAGAATGACAGACAGGCGAGTTAAATTGAAAACAAAATTAGTAAAAACTGCTGGTTCCAAAGTCTGGTTGAATTTTAAAGAAATACTCAAACTCTCTTATAACAGTGTGAGAGAATTTGGTAGGCGAGCAGTTAATTTTCAGTCTTGATAGAGTGGTTTCTCAAAATCACTTAACAGCATAAGGGTAAAATATCTGCTACAGTTATAGATCTCAATGAAACATCAACACCAACATCTAAATGATGGTGTCTGTTGCTACAAAATTAGGATTGGGAGCATGTAAATATTTCCCTTCATTACTGCATGAGACTGGAAGGAGATAAAAAGGCAAACTGTGAAAACAACTGCAATGTAACAGTGACGCATTGTACCTTATTAGAGGTGCTCTGCACAGTGAGACAGTGCACTGAGAAAGCAGGCATCTGGAGCCGTCAGTTGTGTCCAATGGGACAGCAGTGCTGTTCTGGACATCGAGATAATTTGTTCAGGCTCTGGCGGTATCTCAAAATGGATCGTCTTCACAGCTAACCTTGGAATGGAAAATATGATGATAACTGCAAATGAATTCTGTTGCTGTGGCTCTCCTTTCTTCTTTTCCAGGCCAAAAAGCTTCATTCATATCTCCCTGACCTGTTTGCATAATGTGTTACTGATACATTTTCAATAGAAGCAGTATTCTGATGGTCTGAAGGAATAATGATTGCACTTTCTGCCACCTGCCCAGCCTGTAGCAACTGGTCTGGTTTTGAGTTCTAAATCCAAAAGGCGCTAGGTTTCTTACTCTTCTTGCCTGAATATATTATCATCAGCTTGCACGAGGAGCATATTCAGGAAAGGCACTTGTCAACAGTACAACCACTTTATACTTCAACAGTAGTTGAACAGTACACAAAGTTATATTGGCTAAATAGTGACCAGTCTCCAGGAGCCTGGAGGAAGTGAGAGATGTCTCTTACCAGTGACAGGTTCTGGAAAACATTAAGTGAAATCATAAGAGAGGTCCCTTAGTGAAAAATCCTGGCTCCATTCAAGTAAATGGAAATCTTGTCATTGATTTTAATGAAGCCAGGTGTTCACCCAGTCTATTTTCAAGAATTGTAGGTTTTTCTTCTGAAGTATCTCCCTGTCTTCAAATCAGATAGCATCTGACTTGAAGGCTTGCAGGATAACCGGGACTGAAATAAAGCAGCAAGCCCTGCAGTTGCTGTACTTGTTTTGTACCAGTTTTCTTTGAAGTTGACATACTTTGTTACTTGTGGTTTCAGTAGTGACAGCAGAAAAGTGAAACCTCCAGGGTTTAGTTCTGTCTCAGATGTCTGGTTGTTCTTTCATTCTCTTTGTGTAATTTGAAAACAAGAAATGGTTTGACTCATCAAACAGCTTACTCGTACCTGCTGTGTACCGTGGCACTTACATATTAATCAAAATAAATGGCCAGATTCATCATATTTTAGGGATAAACTCACATGTAGGAACCCAGGGGAGAAATTGAACTTCCAACAAACAAAATTTTGAAGAAACTTGCTTCCCATTGGCTTCCAGCACTCAATGGTCTGCGACAGGTCTAGGTCAGGTAATTACTAGCTCCTATGATCATGCTTATCCCATCTACATTGGCTCACCCATTCATTCCTTGCTCTCCTCTGTCTACTCTTTGCTCATGGGGATGGAGACAGGGGATGGGGGTGGGGTACAAGATTAATTCGATAGCTATAAGTGAAAAGTCCTGCAGGGTCAAAGGGAGATCTTACTTTATACTGTGTGTGCCTACACAGGCCAGACTGTAATCTGGTCCCTAATTATTTCTAGGGATAAATATAATCTTTGGTGAGGAAAAAATGTGATGTGCTGAGACCACACATGGAATGGCATCAACATGACTGAATCAGTATTGTTATTGCTGCGTGGTCTAGTGAGCAGAGCCCTGGACTGTGAGACCTCATTTCTATTCCCAGATATGCCTCTGGCTCATTAGGTGAGCAGGGACAGGTTACTTTTCAACTCTGTGTCTCATTTTTTTCGTCTGTAAAATAATGATAGTGAAGCCTTCTTTCCAAATGCTTTGAGGTGTGTGAATCCAAAGCACTGCAGAGGAGCCTGGAAGTATAATTAAGTATCATATAGCAATATTTTTTTTTATACTTTAGTCTTTCTCCAAGGCCTGTAAAACCCCAATTCAGATCACAGTGTGACTGGGTAGTACATTACTTTAGAGACAAAATATCTTCTAACTCCTTCCCTTCATTCCCCAGTTTCTTCTCACACTTCTAGCACTGCAAAGTAAGCCATAGGCACAGAGCAGAGCTTTTTTGACCCATCAGGGTGTTCCAGAGAGTTAAGTAAGAGCTGAAGCAATTGAAAGGAGTAAACAGGTATAAACTAGTCATTGAAGAAAGAAAAGAGTGGCTGGGTAAGAATTCCTTGACACAGCAATACCGGTTTCCCTCACTTTATGCAGGTTCTGTATGTGCGAATCGCTCTTATGCGATGATCCTTCTTATTCCAAAAATGTGTTATATGCGAGGTAAATTCACTCTTATGCGATCGGTGTGGTGCAAGCCCGCAGTCCGCTGCTTTGTGCGGTGCATTGTGGGAGTGACCCGCATCAAAATATAGTTTCCCGTGTGGATCTGTGCTCCTCGCTCGTTGTCTGTGACACGTTTCTGTAGTTGCCATCCCCGTTATGGTAACATTCACCACCCCCCTGTGCTTGTGTGTACTGTTGGTGGGTACCAAAACTGTCTTGTAAAAGTGGTAGAAATGGGTCTGGGGGTCAGTACAGTCGAGGTCTTGGAATGTATCCCTATTTGTTACATTGTAAGGTGGGTTCCCTTTATGCAAATTGGAGTTATGCACCGTTTTCTAGGAACGCATGTACAGCATAAAGCGAGGGAAGCCTGTATCTGGGTCTGTTTCTCCAGGTATAACCCAGCTCCAATCCACACTTGTACTATTCTGTTTGTATTTCAAGAATTTTATAACTGTCTTCTGTGGGTTTTTTTTCCTCAAGTATTTCAGTCATATTTTATTCTGACACTTCATTCATCACTTGAAAGTTTGTTCGAAGGAAAAGTAATGTCAGTATAAAATCTGCCTGCCTCCTTTCCTCCAGTCTGAATGTTGATCTTGGAATTCCTGTCTTTTTTCTCATTGCTGTACTCTATGAAGGCGGCACTAGCCAATTACTGTTGATTCAAGTAAGACAGCCACATCTTTCAGCATCCTTTGGAAACAGGCTCCAAAGTTCGTAGTCTTGGTGTAAATTAGAAATCCAGTGCAGCCAGCAGTTAGAAAGATTAGAGTCCTGCTTTGGAGTTAGCACAGCAAATCAATGCACTAATGTATTTCATTTCAGCTATGGATTTGTCAGGGTGATGATCAGATTAGAAATCAGACACTTAGAAAGAAAATAGGTTTCTTGAATGCTATTTCTAATCAGACCTTAGATAATTAAAATAAAAGTTTCAAGAGCTGAATTTTATTTTCTCCAGTCGGCCTGTGCGTTTTGCCTATTCCATTTCTTAGAGCTTGTGCACTGTGAAGATAGACCAGTCTGTTAAATTTTGTCCAAGTACTGTATGATGATTATGATCGCCTGGATTTTTTGTTTCATATGCTCATCTGCAATGCCTCAGTGACTCAACTGCAGCCTTGTCATGCCTGCCTGCATCTCAGGAAAGATCTCACTCCTGAGCAGGCGAGCCTCCCTCAAAATATTCATTGACCAGAAAGTCCTAGGTTCTGGTCTTGCCTCTGCTATGGACAAGCATTAGTATTTCTTTGTAGATCTCAACCCTTACTAAACAGGCCCTATACCCTTACCTAGAGAGAAGACAACTCTCCTTCATGTAATTTTTACAAACAAAAGCATGGGGAAGTTGTATCAGGTCACATCTGGTAGAGATGGGACTAGAATCCAGCTGGCTTAAAAGATCAGGGACATCCACTCTACTGCACAAGACTGTACTGTGCCCTCGGGACGGCCGCGTGGGAGCTGTGGAATACAAATTGCACCAGTATAAGTAGTCCCATGAGGAACTGGTGCCTGTGGAAGGGGCTCTGTTGAAAAGGGGCACATCTGGTGTATGGCTTTCAGGGTATAGCTTACTTCTCATGTGTAGCTAGCCCTACTGGCTGGCTCCATTTTTTCCCCGCTCCTCATATCACATTTCTTCAGATTGGCCTTCAAGATGTCCCTGAATCCCTTTTGCCTACATTTAAAGCAGTGACCATTGGTGAATAGGGAGTAAAGGACCTGTTTTGGGAGCCGGTTTTTCAGGCATCTTTATGACATGTCCTGTCCAATGGAGCTGGCGCTGTATAAACACAGCTTCAATACTGGTGGTGTTTGCTTGAGTCAGAAACTGGTGTTAGCTCTTCTGTCCTTCCAACTGATATGGAGGATTTTTGGAAGACATTGTTAATAGTAACATTACAATGCTTTCAGGTGTTTCTGCTATGTCATCCATGTTTAACACCCATGCAGTAGGCTAGGGATGACAACAGCCTTGTAGACAAGAAGTTTGGTTTGGGTCCTGATGTCCTGATCAGTGAAGACATGGTTTCAAAGATGTTCAAAGGTAGCACTGGCAGATATAATCTGATATTATCTATGTTTACATTTGGGAAAGGTGGCTACCCAGATAGGGAACCCCTCAACCTTCTCCAATCAGTGCCCTCTAATTGTAATATGTGGAGGAGCAGCTGGTTGGCTTAGGTAGGTTGGTAAAGTTTTTTGGTTTTCATGAAGTTGACAGTGCATCTAAGCTTTTTGGTTGCTTCCCAGAAGCAATGAAGTGTACATCAGGATGTGCAAACATGTACTGTGTTCCTTGTAGTTTAAAGGAGAATGACTGTCCTTGACTTGCCATAGTGTGGGCACATAACAAACATGACAATACACACATATAAATCTGTATATGAAGCTGTAATTACAAGCTGGCTGGAATATAGCTCGGACATAGATCACTCTTAGCCACACAACTGTAGCGGTCTCTTAACGGAGTTTTTGTAAAGAATTTCGTAGAAGAAAACAATACTGAAAGATAGCCAGTGCTTGAGAACTCATCTTTGGCCATGTACATATTGCAAAAACGCATGGCAGCCCTTCATACCCTTTCAAAGTAGGCAGAAGCTGAGCAGGCAGGACTCTGCATTATGCAGCTGAGCTACCTAATACAGCCCATGTGAGCAAAAGCCTCTCTGCAAATACACTGGGCATTTCTGCATGCAGTTTTCAAGGGTCTTCACTCAAAAGATGATGCAAACACATTCTGCTCCTCAGTAAAGGCTATTTTCCAGCCACATTTCAGCATTTTGATCCTAGGCACTTACACAATAGGATTGCAAGAATTTAATTTTTGGAAACATTTTTTTTTTCTTTTCCCTTGGCCTAAAGCTTTGCAGAAACATTTTTACTTAAATTTTTAGAGTAGGAAAAAAAAAGAATCACCATCAAACTCTGGAACCAGCCCCCAAATATATATTCCTGATGTTGAAAGTTTGAAAAAGAATTATGAAAATGATTAAAAAGGGAATGGAATAGCAATTCATGGAACCTGAATACTATCTAATAGTGCCAGTCATGCTATAATGATGTTGGCAAACTTTTTTTTTAAAGGAAACATTTTGTTTGTTTGTTTTATATAGACCACATGCCCTCCATCTCTCTCTCTAAAAGCTTGAATAAAACATTTGCATGAAATAAATGCCACACTGATCAGTGGCAGATAAGAATTTTGGATTATGGGTGAAGGTATATTATGGTCACTAAAACTTATAAAAAAAGAAACGCTTGCATCAGAGAGTGCTTTAAAGCCAGGCAGGGCAAAGAAATCCCCCAGGGACAGGGGATGACTTATTCTACTGAAGATGGTTTTCATGTTTGAGAATGGTGACTGCTATTCTAAGGAAAGGCTGATGGAGTTGTTCCATCTCAGCAAGATTTCTCTGCAGCATGAGAAGGCGGAATACTTTCCACCCACAGTTCAGTTCTCAGTTTCTCTCACAGTGTGTTATTTTCAGCTATATGAGGAAACTGTAGCACAGTGTGCTAATGGGAGGTGATGACAGTTTAGTAGGTAGAACTGGTATTGTTGACGGCTTTTAGCGTTCATTATACCTTCAACAAGAAAATTGTGGCAATAACCTATTTGGAAAAAAAAGCGTTTGTGCAAAAACCATTCCACATGTTTCACCTGGAGGATCTTAGTCACATTAATATTTATTCTAGCATTTCCACTTGGGGATTCTGTGTTTGATGGAAACATTTTTGGAATGTCATTGGAGAAAAGGACTTATGCTTTATGTTTTATGGGAGGAAGGTTTTATGAAAAAACTGTTATGAAGTTCGTTAGCTTTCCAGGTGTTCAGATTGCCAGTGTTCCACTTTCATTCTCCATATATAATTCTCTGTTAAAAACAATCACAGTAGTTGGAAAGAATTAAGTATCTGGTCCAAAGTCCATTGAAATTAATGGAAAGACTGATAGATTTCACTAGGTTTTGAATCAGACACTGAGCTAGTAATTGTTGTCACTTCAGCAGCTGTGCATTATAGAGTCACTTTGGGATGGGAGTGCTAAATCTCTTACATCTTGAAAACTATTTAAGATGGAATAAACAGTTAAAATGTTCACTACTCTGCACCATAAAGTTCCAGATACAAGCTTTCAAATGCAGGCAGCTCTGTGTGTATTATGAAACGTGACCAAGACAATGCTGTGTTCCTAAAAAGTTAGGACAAATATTTTAAATTCAGATGTTGGAGAAGTCATTTAGCAAATCCCCACATCAATAGAAATGGCATGGGTTCAGCACCTTGAAAAATCAGATCACTTTTATCTATGTACCTATACCTAGATTCTGGCACTTGAGTTTGAAAATGTTGGCATCCAAGCCTACTTGTGTATCCCTTGCATGCCAAAACCTTCCACTGAAAGCAGTGGCCCCAGCTGCAAATAGTTACTTCCTTGTTGAAGCATTCAGCTGCAAACTTAAGCTCAGTTTTGCAAACATTTATATTTTGGAAGAATTTCACACCCTTGAGTACTGGCATGGATGGTAGGGGTACTAAAACATACACTTGATCTGAAGCATATGGATGTCAACTGAAAGACGCTCATTGATTTCATAAGGCAGACCCTGTCGGCATAAAGTTCCTCACATGAATTAGGGTTGGCAGAATTAGTGTACCATGTCCACTATTTTAAAACAATGTTAAACCTCCTGATACCTTGTTTAAGTTAAATGTGTAGCACCCCTGGAGGTCAGGAAGAGGTACTACATGCAGAAGTATCAAAATAAAAATAATATAGAAGAAAAAAGCCATTATTAACTCCACTATTATTAATGATTTGCTCCGTCCATAAGCATTTTACAGTGGAACATACAAGTGGTATCACTCATGTGAAACCAAATGAAAAAACACCAGGAGTCAGTTTTTGCTACAAGTGATGTAAGTTCAGCTCCTGTTGAATTCAAGGTAGAGTTTCGCTATGACAGTGACAGCAGCATTTCACTGGGGACAAAGATTAATATTGCATAAAATGAGACAGATAAACATAGCGACTGTACCTGAAATAGAAAACATTACATTAAAATAACATTCCCAGGCTTGTTTAAACACTCAACCAGAAAAGGGCCCAGAAACAGCCAGCATAACTTGCCTTGGCTTGTCTAGGCATGTTTGGGTGATGCTGAACCTATATGTATGTGTACATTGTAAAAACCAAGCGTGGCGTATCAGAGTTGTGTACCACTGATTGTCTGGAGGGTGGATTAAGACTGGAAGTAAAAAGATTAGGAATATGAAAGCAGTAATGCCCTACAAACAGCTCCAAAGAATCCTTGTCCAGAACTGAGTTTAAGTAAAATCTGGATGGAAAATGCCAGTGGAACCCCAGACAATTAGGGCTGTTATCTAACTAAATGTACTTTGCGGTGAACATCGCCTTTAAAATTATTCCCACTGGTATATGCATGACATTACTGTATGCTTGGAGATTCTTGGACATTAAGTAGAGGGTGCTTCTTCTTAGATCATCTGTCTCACTTGAATTGCTCATATCGCAGCTTCTTCCAAGGGAGGCGGCCCTACTGTGGGGGTGGGAGGGAGCACAACCGTGCAAAGGGACAATACTATACTGGACTAGGACAGAGTAAAGTTTAAGCTAACTAGGACAGACTGTGCTTTATTTTATAGCATTTGTGCAAAAGGACCTGGTTTCAGCCCATGATAAAAAAACTTGCTTTGAAAGTTGACTACATTAACATAGGGTAGCTGCACTGTAGCCCCTTCAGACTGGCCTTGATGCTTTGTTCTTGGCACTTCTCCAGTTGAACCTTTTGGAGGAATCAGTAGCTCCTGAGCTCTGAGGCAAGGAGGAGGAGAACTTAGATATTTTACTTACTTTGGCTTTTCTTACTCTTATTTTCTCTTTGGGGCTGTTTTCTGATAGTTTGTTAGCAACTTCCCAGATTTGTAGAATTACGTGCATTCTTTCTTTGAGCAGCTGGGTTTTCAAACTTTTGAGAGGCAGAGCCAAGGACATATAGATGACTTGCATGTATATAACAGGCTATCAAACAACTTAGTGGTTCACATTCAGCTTAT
Source organism: Alligator sinensis (assembly GCF_000455745.1). Taxonomy (NCBI): domain Eukaryota; kingdom Metazoa; phylum Chordata; order Crocodylia; family Alligatoridae; genus Alligator; species Alligator sinensis. Next base: position 884,824 of record NW_005842517.1, on the reverse strand, counting down.
GCCAGGGGTGTGCAAAATGCAGCCCCCGCCAAGCCATTCTATCCGGCCCACGGGGCCCCTAAAAAATTTAGAAAATTAATATTTATCTGCCCCTGCCTGCCTGTCATGCAGCCCTCGATGGCTTGCCAAAACTCAGTAAGTGGCCCTCTGCCCGAAATAATTGCCTGCCCCTGGCTTATGCAAACTATCCACCCAGCAGCAGCTCACTGGGCTATGTGAAATGTATGTGGTGTCAGGCCTGCTCCAAGTGGTAATGCCACAAAAACGTAATACGCCCTACATGGCAGCTTTATGGACAGTCTCGGAGGCGGCCAAGGGATGGATTAGTGAGTACAGGGAACAAACTATACATGCTGGCTTTGAGGTGATCTGTCCAGCTGAGGTCTGGTGAAGGCATTATGGGTAAGCTTGCAGTGCCTCCGTCAGTGATATATCTGTTTGGTGAATATAAATAGAGGACTCTACTTTCTGGAGTTGCCAGTTCAGCACTTTTCACAAGCACTAAATTAATCCAATAAATAATAAAAAAAATCCAGAGTAATTTAGAACAGACACCACATTGAATATAGCTTCTGATTCACATCTGCTCACCAGGCAGCTCAGATATCAGACAGCAGGTGGAAATTTGGGCCTCATCATCACAAAAATATTGCAGATCCTCACTTTAAAAAAATTCTTCTGTGCCACTTATATAATAACTGTATCATTGGCTTAGCAGTTCCTGTTGAGATGCAGTGACATACCCAAAATTATTATGAACAAACACTTTTCTTCTAGGGTAACATGGCAATAACAGAGTGGTGTTTTTGGTTTATATGACTAATATTACATAGTGTGAAAAGTTTAAGACTGAAGTTGAAATGGCCCTTTTCATCTCATTCCACGGTGTGTGTACAGACAAGTCCTATTCTGTATTGCCTGCAACTATTGATGATGTTGCCTGTTTGAGAAAAGTCTTTTGAAACAGATTTAGAAGTTGAGCCAGTAGTACCTCATAGCAAAGGAGATGTTTTACAGAGAGTTTCAATAAAAATACACATACCAAACAGAAAAGCCAGAGGGGCTCAGTTGTAACTTATATGTGAAGACTGGTCTTGCACTTAATAGCCCCTTGATCAGTGGTGTATGATGCTGAACTGTATGCGACTCACTGACTTCCACTGTGAGAACCCAATCCAAAGTGCATTCAAGTCAATAGCATTTTTTCCACTGACTTCCGTGGGCTTTGGATTAGGTCCCAAACTCCTTGGCAGTAACTGCAGATCTGGGTTACTCTGACTGCACAAAGTGTAGCTAACACAGCTGAGTTCTTTTATCTCAGAAACTATGATTCTTTTTTGTGGGACGTTTTATATATGTATATATTTACTGTTCAACCCACATCTGCTCTTCACGCAGGAAATGTCACTGGCACCTTTGCAAGTTCCAGGAGTACAAACTGAGCCCAAGCGCATATCTGCAGCCAGGTGACTTGAAAGAATGTCGTAATCTGAATCAGATGTTAACTTTGGTGCTGCCTCGAGAGATGTGTGCACTTTGGGAAGGCACATTTACTTTTGTTATAAGAAAAATTTTGTTTGTGTTCAAAGAGGAGCCTGGTGACTGATTCTACAATGCAGGAAAGGCAAACAAAGCATGTGTTTTGAAACTGTGCAGGAGTGAAAAGATCCTTTGAGGACTAGGTGGGATACACCTTTGATCCTAGAGTGCAGAGAATATTCATCTCCTTAAAGCGTGGAGAAGGAAGAGATGAAATTTAGTCAAATGAAAGCCACCTCTTTTGCAATGCTGTTTGCAAAATGAGTACCCTTCATCTGTTACCTGGTAACTGGCATATCGTGGAGTCTGCCAAAGTTTATGACATCAAGATTAGCAGGGCTTCTGTTCCTGTTAAAGTGGACAGCTGCAGCCACCTCAGCGTGCCAGCCAACTGAATTGTCATAGTGCCATCTTTTCCTAACTTTACCCTCAGACCCATGCTATGAGGATTAGTAACACATGGGATTTCACAGAAACTTGATGCCTGTGAAAACTTGCTGTCTAAATTGAGTGTTGGCACATCTACTTTACAAACAGTGCCTTGTTTATAAAACTCTGTGTACCAATGATCCTCCTTCATTAGGAATGATGGGAAGTCATGCCATAACCTGACATCATAAAAGCTTTTCAGCTTATGGATGAGAAAAACTATTTTCTATAGCAACTTAGGTTGCCAGCTTTTTGTACTGGTGACTAGATTGCAGGACAGACAGATTAAGCTGAGAATGTTACAGGACAAAAAGTAAAACTGTGTAGATGGCTCTAGAATCGGCGCGTGAGTTAGCGCGGAGTTCGCACGGGAGGGCCCCGGACCCTGCCTGCGCACCCCCCAGGGTAGACAGTACCAGCCGTAGCCAGCCTCACAGAGGCATGCCATGGATGGGGACACACCGCACCCCGAGGGGCCCCTCAGGC